>NC_140179.1:50582478-50624978 GCF_963971535.1 Notolepis coatsorum | reverse complement strand
ATAGGCGGCTTCTCTTTGATGACCCTCCGGGAGCTTGGATAGGAGTAGATCTGAGGCGGCCAGAAGACGCAGAGCGTAGGGGTCTTGAGGGTGTGTAGTTAGAGACCATTGACCGGAGGTAGGCGGGAGCGGTTCCCTTTGCCGCACGGTATGCTAGGTCGAGGGCCTTGAAGCGGATACGTGCAGCAATGGGGAGCCAGTGCAGGTCCCTAAGAAGTGGGGTGACATGGGCTGACTTCGGTAGGTTTGAGATCAGGCGGGCCGCTGCATTTTGAATTTGAGTTGAAGAGGCTTGGTGGCAGTGGCCGGGAGGCCAGCTAGCAGTGCGTTGCAGTAGTCGAGGCGGGAGATGACTGTTGATTGGACGAGGAGTTGGGTGGCTTCTTTTGTCAGGAAGGGGCGTATCCTTCTGACGTTGCTCAGGAGGAATCTGCAGGTTCTGGTTGTCGCTGCGATGTGAGCAGAGAAGTTCAACTGGTCGTCGAGGACAACACCAAGGTTCTTGGCGGTCGGCGACGCGGTCACAGCTGCATTCTCGACTGTGATGGAGAGGTCGGTCAGGGGGGAGGATTTGGCCGGCAGGTGGAGCAATTCTGTTTTGCTTAGGTTCAGTTTGAGGTGGTTGGTCGTCATCCAGGCGGAGATGTCGGACAGACAGGCCGAGATCCGCTCAGAGACGTGGATATCTGAGGGAGGGAAGGAGAGGAAGAGTTGAGTATCATCGGCATAACAATGATATGAGAAGCCATGAGATGTGATAATGTTACCCAGTGATTTAGTGTAGAGGGAGAAGAGAAGGGGTCCTAGGACCGAGCCCTGGGGGACACCCGTCCGGAGGGGGCGGGTGGCCGACAGAGTCCCTCTCCATGACACTTGGTAGGAGCGGTCATTGAGGTATGATGTCAGCCATGTCAGCGCAGATCCAGCCACTCCCATTCCTGCGAGGGCCGCGAGGAGGATCTGATGGTTGACTGTGTCGAAGGCTGCAGATAGATCTAGGAGAATCAGGACAGAGGAGAGGCCTTTCGCTTTTGCTAAGTGAAGTGCCTCTGTGACCGCAATGAGGGCCGTTTCTGTGGAGTGGCCAGTCCGGAAGCCAGACTGATTGGGGTCTAGGAGGTCATTCTGTAAGAGATAAGCAGTAAGTTGGTTGGATACAGCACGTTCAAGTGTTTTAGAAAGGAAGGAGAGAAGAGAGACAGGGCGATAGTTGGCTATGACGGTGGGGTTCAGGGTTGTTTTTTTTATGAGGGGCGTGACTCTGGCTTGTTTTAGGGAGGTGGGGACCACCCCCGAGTTGAGTGAGGAGTTGATGGTTGCAGTTAGGAATGGGAGGATGTCCGGTGCTATGGTCTGGAGGAGTGGGGAGGGTAGCTGGTCCAGCTGGCATGTAGTCGGACGGTTCGACGTTACCAGTGTCAGGGTCTCGGCTTCTGTAATGGGAGAGAAAGATGACAGAGTGAAGGATGAGGTTCTCGATTCAGCGTTTGGAATGGGTGGGGGTTGGGAGAAGGAGCTGCGGATGTTCTCCACTTTTTCCTCAAAGAAGATCGCAAAGTCTTCGGCAGAAAAAGATGAGGGAGGAGGAGGTGGGGGGGGAGTGAGGAGGGAGGACATGGTAGCATGCAGTTTGCGAAGATTCTTGGCAGAGGCCTCGATCCTATGGTGAAAGAAAGAAGCTTTGGCATTAGTAATGGTTTTGGAGAATGTTAACAAGAGGTTGTGATATGTGTCGATGTCAGCAGTGAGGCGTGACTTTCTATACTTCCTCTCAGCCGCTCTCAGGACCTGTCTTTGTTCTCTCACTGCATCCGTCAGCCATGGACTGGGTGGGGAACGGCGGGCAGGTTTCTCAACGAGGGGACAGAGCTTGTCGAAGGAGGTTGCAAGGGCTGAGAGGAGGGTGGAGGTTGCCATCTCTGTGGGGAGAGCAGAGAAGGTGTCACTCAAAGGTAGAGCGGATATTATGTCAGAGGAGAGGGTGGAGGGGGATAGGGAGGGCAGGTTGCGTCTGAGTGAGACGGTTTGAGTTGGGGTGAAGACTTTTCGGTTAAGCATGAGAGTTAGTGAGAAGGATATGAAGGAATGGTCAGATACATGTCTGTATCTGTTCCCTTATTTGCTAAACGTAATACAACTTGTAAATGAGTTCATTCTTGTTATTTGTCCGACAGTATTGTGTCCCAATGCTAATTACATATGGTAATTAAACATTAAAACACCTGCGGCTTATAGTCCAGTGCGGCTTATATATGTACACATCATTCAATTTAGCTGCTGCGGCTTATAGTCAGGTGCGGCTTATAGTGCGAAAAGTACGGTATCACCTAGTCTTTGCATAGCATAACAAAGAAAGAGAAGTGCAAGACCAAAATACAAGCCCTGTGGGGGGTTTGCTTGAGCTGGTCTGTGCACACGTGAGGGAGCATGCGTGCACGTGGCGTCCAGGCAGTTCTGATATTACGACTGCACCCCTGAGAGCGAGTATGATGAGGTCCAGTCTATTAAGAAGTGATATAAGGTGGAAGATCTCTAACAATGGCTTTAATTTGTTGCCACAGTTTAGTTACTGGCAATATTGTTTATATGGTTTCTTAAAGACATTTAAGCATGTGTGTGTGTGTGTGTGTGTTTTCTGAGTAATTGACCGTTGCAAGGTGAAAACTCCCGTCACCCTATCTCCCTCTCCTGTGTCGTGATTGACTTAGTCCAAGGGAGGGCTAGTAAATGATTGGCTGAAAAAAGAGAGAGAGAGATTTAGATAGAAAGATACAGAGGGTTATGCAGTAGAGAGAGGGGGAGAGAGAGAGTTTTACTTTTAACAAGCCTTTATTGCACAATTGTGACACTTCGTAATTACAGTAAAGCTACTGTGACAAATCAGGGGCTTCTACTGTAAAAACAAAACAAAATAATACGTGAAGTAAATCTACTGTGTGTGTGAGAGAGAGAGAGCAAGCATGAGAGAGGGAGAGAAAGAGGGAGAGAGAGCAAGCATGAGAGTAATCGTGAGAGAGGGAGAGAGACGAGAGCAAGTGTGAGAGAGGGAGAAAAAGAGAGAGAGCAATCGTTAGAGAGAGAGAGAGCAAATGTGAGAGAAAGAGTGAGAGGGAGAGAGAGAGCAATGGTGAGAGAGAGAGAGAGAGAGAGAGAGAGAGAGAGCAAGCATGCTCTAGACTAAATAGGTTTAAAAACTCCTTTATTCCGATCTCAGTTAAACTTTTAAATAGTGCCAGATAAATGGCAATTATCGAATAACTGATATTTGGTTGTTATATTATCGATATTCGATAACTGATATTTGGGTATACTATTCTAATGTGGTGTTGCCAGACATCCTGCAGGTACTTTACTGTATCTTTTATATTGTTTATTTCCTCTATTTGGAGTCAGTTGTGTTGTGTCATGTCTGTATGTATGTGTCTGTGGCTGTAGACTGTAGTGTGGGTGTAAGCCCAAGACAAATTTCCCAGCTGACAATAAAGTGACTCTTGACTCTTGAAGCATGCATGAGAGAGAGGGAGGGAGGGGTAGGGTTAATGGTTATATGGTCAATTTCCTCTCTGCTGGGAAAAACAAACAAAGGGACGGAGGGAAGGGAACTCCAGCAAAAGGAGGAAAACTGAGTTTGGAAACAACAGGAATGTTATTACGTATTGACTCTGGGGGGTTCATGGCTTCTCATTAACCTGCACAGGTTAGACTTTATGTCCATCTCTCTCCTTTGGAAAATCACCAGAGATGTTCTGGATGAAAGTCTGTCTCCTGTGGAGAACAGTTGTTGCTAAACTAATTGATGAAATCAACTAACCGTCCTTTAACTTACAGTATTAGTCGACTAAGAATTCCTCCAGTAGAGAACAGCCTGAGAAGCAGGGTGTGAAACACCTGCTACAGTGGATCATTTCACCAACCAGCATCGTTTCTCCCAAAGTAGTTCAAATAGAAAGATGTGATTGAACACAGTTGGGCAACGTTACCTAGCAGTAGTATACTTATTTAGTGCTAGTTGCTTCCTTCAAAGCGACAGTTGTGGTTGGAGGGCGGGGGTTTGAGACCAGCCACAGCTATAGAATTGACCCCTGTCGGCTGCTGTGGCGCAGTGGTTTAGGCTGCTGAAGGTCCCGGGTTCAAATTCTGGCAAAGAGGCCTTTTCTGTGTGGAATTTGCATGTTCTCTCCGTGTCCACGTGGGTTTCCTCCAGATATTCTGGTTTCCTCCCACAATATAAAATACTTGCATGCTATAGGCACATACTCCTGCCACATACCCTTGAGCAAGGCACTGGCATTAGAACTGGAGTTGGTCCCCGGGCGCTGGACTATGGCTGCCCACTGCTCCTAAACAGGATGGGTTAAACGCAGAGGACACATTCCATGGTATATGTAATGCACTTCCTGTAGTGGCTAGAACAAATCAAAAATGAAGAAAAAGATTATTTTATTGTCAATTTGTCTTTTCCCATATCCATCCTAGTTACACATACACACAGTACTCATAGCCATCCTAGTCACACATACACACAGTCCTCATATCCATCCTAGTCACACACACACACAGTCCTCATATCCATCCTAGTCACACACACACACAGTCCTCATAGCCATCCTAGTTACAGACAGTACTCATATCCATCCTAGTCACACATACACACAGTCCTCATAGCCATCCTAGTTACAGACAGTCTTCATATCCCTCCTAGTTACACATTCACAGTCCTCATATGAATCCCACCTAGTTACACATACACACCGTCCTCATACCCTTCCTATTTACACATGGTTACATATCACATAGTTACTTATCACATAATTCCATGTCCCTCCTAGTTACACATAGTTACTTATCACATACAGTAGTTCCATATCACTCCTAGTTACACATAGATTAGTTACATATCACATAGTTACATATCCCTCCTAGTTACACATAGTTACATATCACAGTTACATATCCCTCCTAGTTACACATAGTTATATATCACATTAGTTACATTATCCCTCCTAGTTACACATAGTTACATATCCCTCCCAGTTACACATAGTTACATATCACATAGTTACATATCACATAGTTACATACCACTCCTAGTTACACATAGTTACATATCACATAGTTACATACCCCTCCTAGTTACACATAGTTACATATCACATAGTTACATATCCCTCCTAGTTACACATAGTTACATATCACATAGTTACATACCCCTCCTAGTTACACATAGTTACATATCACATAGTTACATATCCCTCCTAGTTACACATAGTTACATACAGTACATAGAGGTCAGATTGAAGGGTCGCCCACAGTGCAACTGCCCCTGGGGCCGTTTCGGGGGTTCAGTGCGTTGCTCAATGGCACCTTGGTGTAATAGATGTAATATCAGCCACTCCACAGCTGGAATTACACCCTCCTGTCAGTTCCCGGGGATCAAACCAGCCTCGTTCACCTCCAGGCGGTCCTGCCATGTCTTGATGGAGAGAATAGAGGGAGAAAAAGAGCAGTAGAAGTGAGAGAATTTGAAGGAAAGGAATGTTGATGTGTTTAATAGCTACTCATTAACAATACATAGTAGGGTTGAAACCAGCACCCCACCATATGCGTACGCACACACACACGCACACACACACGCGCGCACACGCGCATACGCACACACACACACACACGCACACACACACACACACACACACACACACACACACACACACACACACACACACACACACACACACACACACACACACACACACACACACACACACACACACACAGATCGGCAATGTCACTCACTCATGGTTAGCCACTCTACCCCTAGTAGCAGCTCACAGGCATGGCATCTCATCTATGTTTTTGTACTTTTATTCTTGTCTTATTTCCTCTTTTTGTTGAACTCATTCAGTTTATTTTATTTATGTATTCCTTTAGAACTTTACTATAAAGTCTGTACACAGTATATTTTATATACTGTCTCTATCCCCTCTGTCTCTCTATTCCTCCTTCCCTTCCTCCACCTCTCCCTCTCTCCCTCCACTCCTCTGTCCACCCCCCCCCTACCCCCCGTCTCTCTCTCTCCCTCCTCTTTCTCTCTCTGTTTGTGTCATGCTAGTAATGAGAGCTAACCTCTGACCTCTATGGGTGTGCTATATCTTAAGTCTTATATTACAGGTTTACTTCTCTCTCTCTTTAAAAACTTCCTAGAACCACTTTGATCTTAACCAAAGTGTGCCTGTAGCTCAGTGTAATGGCCTACGACCTCTGTGAGAGAGAGAGAGAGAGAGAGAGAGAGAGAGAGAGAGAGAGCTGGGAGGTATACTGAATAAGGTCCATGCAAAGGTATGGATTTATATTATACTGACACGCACACACACGCACGCACACACGCACACACGTGTGATGGATTGTATCGGACTCCTCTGCATTGTGTATTAAATGCTGATGCCCCGAGGGAGAGTTGAACCTGGGTCTCCCGCCCCGCGGGCGACGACATAGACCGCTGCACTAAGAGGTGAATTCACTCCTGGGTACCGTACCTATGTGTCTTTTAACCCTGTTATGGGGAAGTGAGTTTAACTCGCAGCCCGCTTACTGCCACAGTCACTTCTCGACACGTGTTTATCGTGACTGTGGATATACTCACGGACCTCCGTTACACTAGAATGGTGTACTGGAATAGTGTACTAGAATGGTGTACCGGAATAGTGTTCTAGCCTGGTGTACTGGAATAGTGTACTAGACTGGTGTACTGGAATAGTGGTCTAGGATGGTGTACTGGTAGTGTACTAGACTGGTGTACTGTAATAGTGTTCTAGCATGGTGTACTGAGTAGTGTACTAGACTGGTGTACTGGAATAGTGGTCTAGGATGGTGTACTGGTAGTGTACTAGACTGGTGTACTGTAATAGTGTTCTAGGATGGTGTACCGGAATAGTGTACTAGACTGGTGTACTGGAATAGTGGTCTAGGATGGTGTACTGGTAGTGTACTAGACTGGTGTACTGGAATAGTGTACTAGCATGGTGTACCGGAATAGTGTACTAGACTGGTGTACTGGAATAGTGTACTAGAATGGTGTACTGGTAGTGTACTAGAATGGTGTACTGGAATAGTGTTCTAGCATGGTGTAATTATTAGGATGTATTGTGTGTGTGTGTGTGTGTGCGTGCGTGCGTGCGTGCGTGTGCGTGTGCGTGTGTGTGTGTGTGTGTGTGTGTGTGTGTGTGTGTGTGTGTGTGTGTGTGTGTGAGGTTGTTTTTTTATGAAGCCGTGAGGATTTTGTCTACTGGGCATTTATTTTTAGTTGAGATGTTTTAATAAAGAATATCAAAAGTCAAAGTCTCTCTCTCTCTCTCTCTCTCTCTCTCTCTCTCTCTCTCTCTCTCTCTCTCTCTCTCTCTCTCTCTCTCTGTCTCTCTTTTCCATAGATAGTTCTATTGAACGTCTTTTATTGCCTCCCTGAATTTCCCCAAGGGGATCAATAAAGAAATATCTTATCTTATCTTAAAAGGGAACTATCTTATAAATGGCCTTTTTCAGTGTTTAGCATTGTTTCCTAGCTATGTGGACTTATATTAATATGATCTATGTCTCTAATTCTCATATTGGCGCATTTTTCCAATTCTCCTCTCACAATATTCACCCTCACTGAACTGAGTCATCTGAAAATGTGCTGATTTGTGATGTCAGAGAGACTCAGCTGCATAATAATGTGGCCCCATGTGGCATCAGGCCACACAGTGGTTGGAGCCCAGGCTCAAAACGGCTTAAGATCTTGAGGTAGAAAAATGCTGTTTTTGAGTACTTGATTAGAAATACAAAACAATGAATAAAAAAAGAAAAGTAGCAGGCCAGTTCAGTAGCAGGCCAGTTCAGTAGCAGGCCAGTTCAGTAGCAGGCCAGTTCAGTAGTATGCCAGTTCAGTAGCAGGCCAGTTCAGTAGCAGGCCAGTTCAGTAGCAGGCCAGTAATAATAATAACTTTATTTGTATAGCACCTTTCATACAGGGGATTGCAGTTCAAAGTGTTTTACATCAGTATAAGAAATAAGATGTAAAATCTGTGTAAAACAAGCAGCAAGAGCAAAGCATAAAGTGGGATAAAATAATGCAATCATATCTAGGGATGGGTACCTTTCACATTTGAACCGATACCGGTACCGGTACCTGTGAATCGATACCGGTACCCAACGGTACCTTTTTTCTGTACTTTAGTCTCAAGAAATTTAATTTACCTACCTCAGTCGTAAAAAAAAAATCCAAACTTCAGATAACTACAATTTCGACAGTTTTCGGCTTGTCATTGCTCCGACTGCTTTGTTGTTGAATCAAGTCAAATCCTAGGTAAGCATATATTGTGCGTGTGAACGTTGACATGAAAAGAAAAAAGTAAATTTATTTTTATTTTTTTTCTCACTTGATTCGATACTCGGTAGTACCGACGTGTTTCGGTTCGGTGCCTCAAAAGTACCGAATACGGTACCCATCCCTAATCATATCAGAACCTCGCATTTCAATAGGCTTCTTGAATTTCTGTAATCTGTTACAAAACATGATGAAGGTCATAGTATGCACCCAGCGGATAGTGGGGCGTAGAAATAAAAGTTAAAATAAGTAAAATAATAGCAAGGGTAAAATTAGCAGACATGTAAAGTCGCAGTTTTTCACATTAGGATCTAACATCCCAACAGGCCACCTTGTTTATGGTTTGATTCAGTTTTAGTAGAATAGAATAGACATGAATGATGAAATTACCACATAAAGTGCAGACATACTATAAAATCAGTTTTTTACAGTGCTATAAAATAGTGACAGTCTCCCCTCTTGTTTGACACCCACTTTGACCCTTCGACTAACCATGTGTTCAGTTGCTATTTAACATCTTCTAATATGGACCCTTTACAGTGCTTTATAGGCTTTCAAAGACCGATTTGGGGACCCATATATCCCCCAAGACCCACCTGTGGGTTCCTACCCACACTTTAAACAAGGACACACAGTGTCATAGATGGCACATTTCCCACAAGCCAGCGGTTCTGGGGCCGCTGTTGTTTTCGGTCTATAATGCGGCCCCTTGGACAGCTTATCAGTTAATTTACCATTTAAAGACATTTGCTATCACTTTTATGCTGGCGGTAGCCAGTTCTATTTTTCTTTTAAACCCCAAATGTTCACAAGCTGTCAGCTCTGTTTTTCCAAGATCAAAACCTGGATGGATAGTAATTTCTTACAGCTGCGAATACTGTGGAAAAACAGAGTTACTGTACTTTGGGCCTGACACAAAAAAAAGCTGATGTTGTAACTGCACTTGGTCCACTAGCTGCTTACCTGAAGCCAAGCTCAAGAAATCTGGGGGTCATCTTTGATCAGTTTCTAAATTTTAACGAGCACTTAAAGTCACTTTACCCGGTCTTGTTTTTTCCAACTAAGAAATATTGCAAAATTGCACCTCCAAGGCAATATCCCATATCACTGTCTTGAACAGGTTATTCATGTTTTTATTTCTTCACGAATTGATTATTGTAATTCTCTGTTCTCAGTAGGGCTCTCCGACCACGGAGTGCTCGTCGTCCCCCGGACCAAACTAAAAACCAAAGGTGGCCGAGCTTTTTCAGTCATAGCACCTAAATGATGAAATCAGCTACCCTGTGACCCCACACTGCTGATAGTGTGGGGTCATTTAAACAGGTTCTTAAAACCTTTTTAGACCGTCAGGCTTTTAATTGATCATGTATGCGGTGTAACATTTGTGTATATGGTTGTATTTTAATACACCTTTTTTTGTGATGTAACATGTGTGGTTATGTTATTTTGATTCACTTTTTACTGCCTGTAAAGCACCTTTGTGATTTTAATCTAGAAATCTATAAAAATGTACCTTACCTACCTGTATAGACGCGCTTTGGCTCTAAATCCACTGCTGTAGCCAGCCGTATACAGTATATGGCTCGTCCTGAGTCCATAGGTTTCCTACTCCTGATCTAGATCAGTGGTTCTCACTTATTAGGTCGCAATGCCTAAAACAGAGGGACGTCTGGTTGCAACGCCTACAATTAGAGGGACGTCTAGTTGTGACCCTTAACAGAGGGATGCTTCACATGATGTATTTTCATCTGGCGACGCCCAGGTTGACAACCACTGATCTAAATGTTCCAACCTACTTTCAACAAAGTGGTCAGGAACTACAGTATAACGGAACACTTTGGTCTCAAACCAGTAAACAAAGACCGTCATGCCCCCCGGTCCTGTCTCCATCAAACAGCCATTCTTCCTCTAAACAAACTTCATCACTCCTTATCTCTTCTCCTCCATCTATCTCTCTCCATCTCTCCTCTCTTCCGTCCTGTAATCCTGTCGGTTATTGTGCTTCGCTACTCGCGTGAGAGACAGACACGGACAGACTGTGGGCCCCCTGTACCTGCTCTGACAGAGGAGGAGGAGGAAGAGAGGGAGAAGGAGGAGAACGATGAGGAGAAGAAGGAGGGTGCAGGAGAGGAAGAGGAAGAGGAGGAGTGGAAGAGAGGAAGAGGAGGAGGGGTAGGAGAGGAGGTGGTGGGTAGGTAGGCAGAGCGTGAAGGGGAGTAGGGGGAGAAGAAGGAGGAGTAGGAGGAAGACAAGATGGAGTGGGGAGAGGAAGAGGAGGAGGGAGAGGATGAATGAATGTTAGTGATACAAACATTCATGGGAATTAAACCTTTAACAGAAACACAGCAACAAATGGTTTCTTTTTATTAGATAGAAGTCATCTAATACATTCAATTACTGAATACCTAGAAGGCCTAGACTAGAGGGTTCTCCATACAGTACATATACAATATCTCAGTATTTCTTAAAGCTTTGGCGACATTGTCCTTGTAACCCTGTTGGAATTGAATTGACACAGAGACACAGAAAGACAGAGAGAGATCAACACACACACGCACGCACGCACGCACGCACGCACGCACACACACACACACACACACACACACACACACACACACACACACACACACACACACACACACACACACACACACACACACACACACACACACACACACACACACACACACACACACACACACAATCATAGCACCTGATATACAGTAATACCATAATCCTTTTTAAAGAGTACTTCTGAGTCAGACGCAGGTTGAGCAGACAACCCCCCATGGTTCAGTATTGTAGTGGGGGCTTAACAGACCTGCCTCATTGTTTCCTTCTATCCTGCTACTAGCATGTCTCAGCCTGCCTGAAGCATACATAGCTCTCACACAAAGACCTGTGTGTGTGTGTGTGTGTGTGTGTGTGTGTGTGTGTGTGTGTGTGTGTGTGTGTGTGTGTGTGTGTGTGTGTGTGTGTGTGTGTGCGTGCCTGATATATCTATGGCACCCGCATGCGTGTGTGTTTGTGTGTGCACGCTAGGGGTGGACGGTATAAACGGTATGAATTTGCGCTACGGTAGGGATTTTGACTATACCTTGTAACCGGTAGAGCAGCTCTAAAATAGCAATGACGTCATGTAACCACAGCGTGACTATTTCACTTGCATTTGCCCCTAAAAATAGATAGAATTAGTCATAGATAATAGATATGTGCGAACTGGAAAAAGTTATTTAGGAGCACAGAGGCTTCGCGCAGTGGGTGTGTCAACACGCAATTGTCATTTCATAATAAACACAAGCAAACTAGCTCTTCCTCCCTGCGTTTGAAGGCTGTGTGACAACTTCTCTTGCAAGTCACGCAGTTTCTATATGTAATGTAAACTCTGCGACGAGTCCAATGGTCTAACATGCTTTGCATCCTCGCCATTCTGGAATGCCCACGTTGCGCTAAAACCTTATGTAATGTTAACTGTTGATGTAGTAGTAGCCTCAGCAAGCTAACGTTAGCGGGCTCCAGTCCACTAGCAGCATGTCGAAGTAGTAGTAGCCTCAGCAAGCTAACGTTAGCTGGCTCCAGTCCACTAGCAGCATGTCGATGTACCAGTAGCATCAGCAAGCTAACGTTAGCTGGCTCCAGTCCACTAGCAGCATGTCGATGTAGTAGTAGCATCAGCAAGCTAACGTTAGCTGGCTCCAGTCCACTAGCAGCATGTCGAAGTAGTAGTAGCCTCAGCAAGCTAACGTTAGCTGGCTCCAGTCCACTAGCAGCATGTCGAAGTAGTAGTAGCCTCAGCAAGCTAACGTTAGCTGGCTCCAGTCCACTAGCAGCATGTCGAAGTAGTAGTAGCATCAGCAAGCTAACGTTAGCTGGCTCCAGTCCACTAGCAGCATGTCGAAGTAGTAGTAGCATCAGCAAGCTAACGTTACCTGGCTCCAGTCCACTAGCAGCATGTCGAAGTAGTAGTAGCCTCAGCAAGCTAACGTTAGCTGGCTCCAGTCCACTAGCAGCATGTCGAAGTAGGAGTAGCCTCAGCAAGCTAACGTTAGCTGGCTCCAGTCCACTAGCAGCATGTCGAAGTAGTAGTAGCATCAGCAAGCTAACGTTAGCTGGCTCCAGTCCACTAGCAGCATGTCGAAGTAGTAATAGCCTCAGCAAGCTAACGTTAGCTGGCTCCAGTCCACTAGCAGCATGTCGAAGTAGTAGTAGCCTCAGCAAGCTAACGTTAGCTGGCTCCAGTCCACTAGCAGCATGTCGAAGTAGTAGTAGCCTCAGCAAGCTAACGTTAGCTGGCTCCAGTCCACTAGCAGCATGTCGAAGTAGGAGTAGCCTCAGCAAGCTAACGTTAGCTGGCTCCAGTCCACTAGCAGCATGTCGAAGTAGTAGTAGCATCAGCAAGCTAACGTTAGCTGGCTCCAGTCCACTAGCAGCATGTCGAAGTAGTAGTAGCATCAGCAAGCTAACGTTAGCTGGCTCCAGTAGCAGCCTCCTCCCTCCCTCTCTCTCCCTCTCTCTCTCTGCTAACAATCCTGATTCGATTCTTGAACCTATTTAATTAAAAAGGAAGATATTGATGGACATTAGCTATAGTATAGCTCAGCAGCTGTAACAGAATAACAGCTGCCATACCAGTGTTTTACCCCTTCAGAAGAAAAAAAAATTATATAAATGAATATACCGTGATATATACCGTTACCGTCTATGCTTAAAATTATACCGTGATATACATTTTTGACCATACCGTCCAGCCCTGCACGCCTTTGTGTTTGTTTCAGGGTTTCCGCTAGAAGACACTGGTGCCGGTCCACGTGTCGATTGGATACATTTCGGTCAAACATTAAGATAAGATAAGATAAGATATTCCTTTATTGATCCCCTTGGGGAAATTCAGGCATCATAGCAGCATGGGGGAAGGGGGGGGGGGGTACAGGTAGTAAAAACAACACAAGCAGTGTAAACAAATAGGTCAATATAATTTACTATCTAACTAACTGAAAAATATATTCACAGTATTCACAGTGTCACATAAGGTGCAGTATGCATAAGGTAGTGTTATAATTTACTATCTACTGAAATATACATTATTCACAGTATCACAGTATCCACTGAAATATACATTATTCACAGTATCACAGTATCCACATAAGGTGCAGTATGCCTAAGGTAGTGTTATTATCCTCCTTGGCTTTCTTTTAGTCCTAGGTCAATGTCTGGCAGCAGTCGCTGCCCCCTGTTGTGGAGCCTGGAGGCCGCTAGTCGCTGCCCACTGTTGTGGAGCCTGATGGCCGCTGGTATGAAGGACTGTCCGAGGCGGTTAGTTGAGTGTCGGGGGGGTATGAGTCTGTGGCTGAACGAGCTTCTCATCTTGACTAGCTCGTCGTAGAGGGGGTGGTAGGGGTTCTCCATGATGGCAGCCAGCTTCCTTCTCATCCCCCTCTCTGCCATCACCTCTAGTCTAGGTAGCTCGACTCCCACCACGGAGCTAGCCTTCCTCACCAGCTTGTTGAGCTTGTTGGTGTCCCTTGAGTTGATGTAGCCTCCCCAGCATGCCATGGCATAGAAGAGGACGCTGGCCACTACAGACTGGTAAAATGACTGCAGCAGTCTATTGCACATTTTGAAGGACCTGAGTCTCCTCAGGAAGAACAGCCTGCTCTGTCCCTTCCTGTAGAGGGCCTCTGTGTTATCCGACCAGTCCAGTTTATTGTTCAGGTGTACCCCAAGGAACTTATATGAGTCCACCACCTCCACCTCCACCCCTCGGATGGTGATGGGAATCGGGGGAGGCCTCTTCTTGCCCCTCCGGGGGTCCACCACCAGCTCCTTGGTCTTACTGGTGTTGAGTTGGAGGTGGTTGCTGTCGCTGCACCCCACAAAGCTCTCCACCAGGGCTCTGTACTCCTCCTCATCATCGTCGGTGATGTAGCTTACGATGGAGGAGTCGTCTGAGAACTTCTGCAGGTGGCACCCGCTTGAGTTGCGGCAGAAGTCTGAGGTATAGAGGGTGAAGAGGAAGGGTGACAGCACAGTTCCTTGGGGGGCGCCGGTGTTGCTCACCAGTACGTCAGACTGACTGTCCTTTAGTCTGACGTACTGTAGTCTCTCAGTGAGGTAGTCCTTGATCCAGGCCACCAAGCCGTGCTCCAGCTGCATCGCAGAGAGCTTCTCCGCTAGCAGTGACGGCTGGATGGTGTTGAAGGCGCTGGAGAAATCAAAGAACATAATCCTCACTGAGCTGCGCGTCTTCTCCAGGTGCGTGTATGCTCTGTGGAGCATGTAGATGATGGCGTCCTCCACCCCGATGTTTGCCTGGTATGCAAACTGCAGGGGGTCGAGGGAGTCACACACAAGGGGCTTGAGGTGTTGCAGGACCAGTCTCTCAAACGTCTTCATGACGTGTGACGGCAGAGCGACTGGCCTGTAGTTGTTGAGGGTGCTGGGTCGTCCCTTCTTGGGCACCGGGACAATGCAGGAGGTCTTCCAGAGCTGGGGCACCCTCTCCAGCCTCAGGGAGAGGTTGAAAAGATGTTGGAGCGGTGCTGCTGAGTTTATTGAGCTCATGGCAATAACATTGTACCTGATGCTTAATACTTAGTGTCAATCAAAAAAGTCAGTTACCATTTGTAATAATTAACGTTACATTGCCTCCACTCTTTTTTGTTTGTTGAGAACATGTGTTTTGGTGCAGCCAGGATATCTTGAGTGTTTTGGTCCATGTAGCACCAGCTAGCCACAACCTAAGCATGTCCGTCTGTATCAATAGTCTGTGAACGCTGTGCGAAGTGGAAATGGATATTAATTGGAAATGAATGTATAGCACCATGGTAGCTGTACTCCAACGCAATCAACATTTTGCGTTAGGCTGGCATTACATGGTGAAACCTTCACGCAACTTTAGCATGAAGCCTTCTGCAACGCACTCGAAACGTCTTCGAAACTCAGCTGCAACATTTGCAAACATCTCAACTTGGTGAAACTATAGTGTTGTGGAACCGGACTCATCAATTAGACGGACCTTCATGATCAATATAGGTTTAATAATGAAACACATAGTACAACGTACATGTTGTGACGTTTGGGCTTTTGCTCTCACCTAGCAGCGGGAGTCCTGGCGTTACCCTGGAGTATTTCACCCTTTTTTCCTTTCTCCTAATTATCTTGATTGCTCTGATTAGCACCTGCTGTGTGTGGTTTGATGTCCTTCATAATGTTCACCTGTGTGCTTTCTCTTTGTCAGTCGATCACTGAACCAGACCAGTGAGTACTACTTGAAGCATTGTTATCGCTCCCACTTGGAGGGTAACTTGGATGCCGCGGTCGGTGTCGTGCTTACCTTATTGTATTTAATGTTATTATCTGAAGTTTATTCTCGTGTAGAATCATTGTGGAGACTGAGCTGTCTCGCCCTTTATTTAGTATTTGTTTATCCCGTTTTGAGGACTGCTGTCTTCCATTTGTTTTCCCTTTTTTCAAAGTGTTTCTTTTCGTATTACGCTCCACGTGTCACAATAAAATCCATGTTATTGTGAAAGAGCAACCAATGCATTCCGCCTCCTCTGTACTACTCTGCGCTTTGGTCCAACACACCTACCTCGACTATAACACATGTAGGTTAAATTAGCTTCGCTGAGTGTTTTCCAGTGGCCACCTGTGAGAACACTGAGGTGGAGAAGGGGATCCAGCTCTCTTGTGGGTGGGGTTAGGGGGGTTGGGGGACATTGGCTCTTTGGTGTGAGATTCAAGCTATTGTCCTCCACACTAGTCTCATGCAAAACCCTCATAACGTGCCAGGTGATGATGTCAAACTAATTACTATTGGTATCTTTTCAACTGATTATAACTCATGAGTAGCCAGTCTTTCACCCACACTCATAGGTCCTGTTTTTTCCTCTAGCACATCAACATTAGTGCACCGTGTATGGAGCAGCTTCCGTACTTTTATACCTAGTCATAAAGGATTACTGAAGGCATTCTTCTTTGACAGTAATAATAGACTGTCACAGGGTCATCTCTATGTTCCCACAGCCCTCTGTTCCTCCATTTGTACGGATTTTCCTCCCATCAAGATTAGGCTCTATGTTCCCCCAGCCCTATGTTCCATCAGGCCTACATCCCCACAGCACAGATATGACCATTCCCTAATTTACATAAACATTTTAAACTATTCTGTTGGACCAATATCTTTGTCTTTCATCGAGACTGAGCTAGCAAAGCACTCTTGTGTTTGGAGAGGCAGTATTTCTTTAGTTTGACATAAGTATTAGCAGCATGTCACTTGGGTCTCATGTAGGCTACTTTCTTGTGTGTGTGTGAGAGAGAGAGAGAGAGAGAGAGAGAGAGAGAGAGAGAGAGAGAGAGAGAGAGAGAGAGAGAGAGAGAGAGAGAGAGAGAGAGAGAGTGTGTGTGTGTGTGTATTTTTACCTTGAACTCTCTTAGCTTTCATCCACCCAGACGATCTCTCCTGTAGATAACCAGGCCACTGTGATGATAAGACCAGCTCTGTTGAATGACACACATTCACCATTCACTCAGCCTTCATACTACTACAGCTGGTGACCGAAGGGTGGCTGGTATTACATCTACGGTGCCCGCCACCATGCACTCTAACCTCTCTGATTAAATGCGTATGTGTGACTTTGTGTAAGTGTAACTAGGAGGGACATGAGGAATGTGTGTATGTGTAACTAGGAGGGACATGAGGACTGTGTGTAACTAGGAGGGACATGAGGACTGTGTGTAACTAGGAGGGATATGAGGACTGTGTGTAACTAGGTGGGACATGAGGACTGTGTGTAACTAGGAGGGATATGAGGACTGTGTGTAACTAGGAGGGACATGAGGACTGTGTGTAACTAGGAGAGATATGAGGACTGTGTGTAACTAGGAGGGACATGAGGACTGTGTGTAACTAGGAGAGATATGAGGACTGTGTGTAACTAGGAGGGACATGAGGACTGTGTGTATGTGTAACTAGAAGGGATATGAGGATTGTGTGTATGTGTAACTAAGGGATATGAGGACTGTGTGTGTGTAACTATGAGGGATATAAGTACTGTGTATGTATAACTAGGCTGGATATGAGGACTGTGTGTATAGGGTGTAACTAGGAGGGATATGAGGACTGTGTGTATGTATAACTAGGATGGATATGAGGACTGTGTGTATAGGGTGTAACTAGGAGGGATATGAGGACTGTGTGTATGTGTAACTAGGAGGGATATGAGGACTGTGTGTATGTGTAACTAACTAGCAGGGATATGAGGATTGTGCGTATGTGTAACTAGGAGGGATAAGAGGACTGTGTGTATGTGTAACTAACTAGGAGGGATATGAGGATTGTGCGTATGTGTAAGGAGGGATATGAGGACTGTGTGTATGTGTAACTAGTGATAGGTACTTGTGTACATTGACAGTAAAGCCATCTTATTCTACCCATCATTGTACTCTCTATGAAAAGGCCTCTGGACCGCTCTCTCTCCAACACTGGTATATGTGAATTTACAAAGCACTCCTAAACAAAGTACCAATTTACATTACTTCACTTACTAGACCTCAATGTGGGAGCATGTTACTCAGGTCAAACTCTCAGAAAGACTGCTTTTAGATTGTGTGCGCGTGGAATAACCCACAAAGCACTTTGAATATCAACTCCTTGATCACTTTGGGACATTTAAAAAAAGATATGCCTTTAAATCGTAATGTTTTAACCAGGAATAGTTTTAACCTATCTTAATCTGTGTCTTATTAAATTAGTTGTATTTAAATGTAGGGCTTACAGCTTTGAATCAGAAAATATGCCCATATCCTAAAAACATGGGTACTGTACTGTCTTAGCGACCTACTAGGAGTTGTTCTCTGTCTATGGAGCAGCATCATCACTAGAGTCATGTAGAGCAAACATCATAATTACGATTATTTTGATTGATATTGAAATCACGATTATTAAACACGATTATTCATTGATGTGAGAACATCATATGACGACGGCTGAATTCGTTTTTTTTCTCGATCAAAGGCTGCCTTTCTGTCATCTTCTACAAGTTACCAAAAATGTAAATTATAATTCTTTTGGGAAGCCGAAATTGCAATTGAAATTGTAACTCGATTAATTGCCCAGCCCTGGAGTCATGTCTCTCTGGTGTTCGGGAGTAAGGAGAGACCCGTACATGCTCAATACATTTGTACAGCTGGACATATGGAGTGCTTTTGGATACACTTGAGGGTACACTCACCTAAGGTAAGAACTCACTGTAAATGACAGACATGCCAGGAAAATATACTACGTAATGTTGAAAGGCTGAATGGATGTTGACTCTGAGCTCAGGATGGAGGAGAGAGAGAGAGAGAGAGAGAGAGAGAGAGAGAGAGAGAGAGAGAGAGAGAGAGAGAGAGAGAGAGAGAGAGAGAGAGAGAGAGAGAGAGAGAGAGAGAGAGAGAGAGAGAGAGAGAGAGAGAGAGAGAGAGAGAGAGAGAGAGAGAGATAGTTCTTGTGCTACATCAGTTGGCTTTGGAGAAAGGAAAATGTTATCAGGCCAAAGCTCTTTGAGTTGAAGTCAGAGAGATAGAGAAAAGGAGAAAGAACGAGAGAGAGAGAGAGGGGGGGGGAGAGAAAAAGAGAAAGAGAGAGGGGGGTGTCTGCGTTATTGTGCTACATCAGTTGGCTTTGGAGGAAGGAAAACTTTATCAGGCCAAAGCTCTTTTAGTTGAAGTCAGAGAGAGAGGGGGGGGGGGGAGAGAGAGAGAGAGAGAGAGAGAGAGAGAGAGAGAGAGAGAGAGAAAGAGAGAGAGAGAGAGAGAGAGAGAGAGCAAGAGTGTGTGTGTTCTTGTGCTCTATCAGTTGGCTTTGGAGAAAGGAAAATTGTATCAGGCGAAAGCACTTTGAGTTGAAGTCAGAGAGAGAGAGAAAAAGAGAGAAAAAAGAGAGGGAGGGAGAAAGGGCGGGAGGAAGAGAGAGATTGAGGCACAGACAGAAACAGATGTATTGTTTTTCTTTGTAATAAAAAGGGTGATTTCGGTGATGAAAGTTGTTACCACCAGGTGAGTAAGGAGGGTCTTAAAGTCAAAGTAATGGAAGTGAATTAGAAGGCAGTTGGAGGGATAGACACCACTAGGTAACATAAATAAGATTGATATGGCATTTGTTGAATGATGTGAGGTCTGGTAGGCCGTATGGTGAAGGCTGAGAAGTGGCTAGAAAACGATTCTCGTTCCCACCTCCCCGAACTACACAATTTCCACTCTGGGTGAAAGATATATTGGTGTAGATTTAGGAACAAAAAGTTCTCCATTGACAAACTAGCCCAATCATAATTTTAACGTCAGGACTAGATCTTTCCTCGCGAACAGATACTTGGTCAACACAGAGATTTATTTGACGCTCGACCAATAGCAGCTCTCGTTGTTGCCAAGTTACAGACAACAAGAGATTTGTGTAAACAGTAGGAATGGAAGGGAGTATACCGACGAGTACAGAAGAGGACGAAAATGGAGAAAAACCACCTTCTAAATTTCACAAAAAGGTTTCTAAACAATGTTATATGCATCTCACGTCCGTTCAGAAAGAAAGTGTACAAGATTTTACACAGACACGTGTCACGACGGGGTTAGGTTGAATGCAATAATACAGAAAGGGAAGGAATGGAGGAGGCAGAGGCGAGGAGTGAAGCTTGGAGAAGGGTGTTTACTGTAGAATCCAGTGCAATACAAGGAGAATACAGAAACTAAATAACAAACTTCACAATACAAAAACAACAAACACTAAGACTTACTAGAGGGAGAACGGTGCGACACGACGTGGAGGAACAGGGGGTAACTGGAGGAATGTCGCCACAACGAAGGGGAGACAGACAGACACCTAAATACCCCGACTAATTAACAATTAAGAACACCTGGCCAACACAGAATCACAACAACACCTAGACAATAAGCAAAGAACAACTAAACACAACTAAACACAAAAGCAACTCCTAACAACCCAAAACAGTGCATGACATCACACCAGGGAAGGGAAAGACAATGACAGTACACACCATGACACCACATTAATCAAACTATTAATTATAGTTAACACAGTAGTCAGGATGTCCAGTGTACTGGAGCGCACCGATTGTTTGTCACCACTAGAGGGTGGTAGGGTGCCAATGTCAGGCCGAGGGCCAATGTCAGATAGAGGGCATTGCCCAAAGTTAGGTGGAGGATACTGCCCAGTGTTACCATCCTGCCCAGTCCAGCCAGGACCGGGCCTAGGATCCTGACAGTACCCCCCCTCAACGGGTGGCTTCCAGACACCCGAAAACAACGTCCATAAGCAGGTGAGGGAGGAAGCCGGAACCCGGAGAGGACCCAGGGAGAGGACCCGAAGACGAGGGACCAGGATGCTGAACAAAAAACCAGGAGGGGCATAGCAGCCAGGGGGGTAGAAAACGGGCGCAGATGCCCGGAGAGGGGGGTGGGGATGGGAACAGAGGCCCGGGGAGGAGGACTGGACCTGGAAACAGAGGTCCGACGAGGGGGGGTGGGGATGGGCACCGAGACCCGGGGAGGGGGGCAGAACCTGAGAACCGAGGCCCGACGAGGAGGGCTGGACCTGGGAAGCGAGGCCCGACGAGGGGGGGTGGGTACAGGTGTAGAAGCCCGGGAAGGGGAGCTGGACCCTGGAGCCGGATCCCGGACGAGAGGCCCTCCAGCCGCCGGACTAGGGACCGGTTCCGGAGAGCCGGAATGGAGGTGCGGCGGCGACGACCCCCGGAGCAGGATCCCACGCAGGCCCCGGCGAAGACCACGGCGAAGACCCCGGCGGAGACCACGGCGAGGACCAGGACGCCGATCACGGCGCAGAGCTGGACCAGACGGGGAGCCAGGATCCGTCGAAGAGCCGGGAGCCGGCACGGCAGCCGGACCAGGTGGAGAGGCCGGGCAGGGCGTGGAGACCGGATCGGTCACGGCGGCGAGGCGTGGTGTAGGATCCGGGGATGAGGAGCCAGGACCCAGAGCTGAGGCTGGACTGGGCGTGGAAGCTGGACCAGCTGTGGAGGCCTTACTAGCCATTCTAGCCTCGGGGGCTAGGCTAACTGTGGGCCCTGGACTCACTGTGGGAACTGTGCTAGCTGAAAATGCCTGGCTAGCTTGGGACATCTGGTCCATCTCAGGTACTAGGCTCACCCTGAACCTGGAGCCTAGTCTGGCAGTGGAGACTGTGCTAGCTGGAGACATCTGGTCTGTCTCCGCTACCAGGCTCACCCTGAACCTGGAGCCTAGGTTGGCAGTGGGCGTCTGGTTAGCTACTGTAGCGGGGCTAACAGGCGGGGCTGTGCTAACTGGGGACGGCCGGTTAGCTATTGGGAGGGCTAACGGGCGGAGCTATGTTAGCTGGGATGCCTGGCTAGCTTGGGACATCTGGTCCGTCTCCGGTACTAGGCTCACCTGAACCTGGAGCCTAGTCTGGCAGTGGAGACTGTGCTAGCTGGAGACATCTGGTCTCTCTCAGATACTAGGCTCACCCTGAACCTGGAGCCTAGTCTGGCAGTGGAGACTGTGCTAGCTTGAAACGGCCGGTTAGCTATTGAAACGGAGCTAACGGCGGAGCTAGGTTAGCTGGGAGTGGCTGGTTAGCTCTTGACACTAAGCTAACCGGCGGAGCTATGTTAGCTGTGGACGTCTGGTTAGCTGTATGAGCGGAGCTACGGGTAGAGCTGTACCAACTGGGGACGTCTGGCCATCTATAGTGGCGGAGCTAACAGGAGGAGCTGTGCTAACGGGGAACAGCCGGTCAGCAATTGGCACGAAGCTAACGGGCGGAGCTAGGTTAGCTGGGAGTGGCTGGTTAGCTAATGGCATGAAGCTAACGGGCGGAGCTAGGTTAGCTGGGAGTGGCTGGTTAGCTCTTGACACTAAGCTACCGGCGGAGCTATGTTAGCTGTGGACGTCTGGTTAGCTGTATGAGCGGAGCTAACGGGTAGAGCTGTACCAACTGGGGACGTCTGGCCATCTATAGTGGCGGAGCTAACAGGAGGAGCTGTGCTAACGGGGAACAGCCGGTCAGCAATTGGCACGAAGCTAACGGGCGGAGCTAGGTTAGCTGAGAGTGGCTGGTTAGCTATTGGCATGAAGCTAACGGGCGGAGCTAGGTTAGCTGGGAGAGGCTGGTTAGCTCTTGACACTAAGCTAACCGGCGGAGCTAGGTTAGCTGTGGACGTCCGACCGGCGATGGACATCCGAGCAACCTCAGCGGCTGTGGGAGGATCTAGGCTGACCGTAAGCCTGAGAACAGTCGGCAGGCTAGCTACACTAGCCTTCGGCTTATGCTTCTCCATGAGGACCGCAATATGTTCAGCCATCTCCCACATCGCCGTCTGCAGTGTCGGGTTCTCAGTGGCGACCTGGTCGATCTTCCGGAGTAGGAACCCCCATTTGGCCAGTGAGTAACTCTTCATGTCACCGGCCATCAGGGCCAGGACAACGGTGATGGTATCGCTTGCCTTTCCTGCTGCATTCGTTAATGTTGGTGGCGACATTCTGTCACGACGGGGTTAGGTTGAATGCAATAATACAGAAAGGGAAGGAATGGAGGAGGCAGAGGCGAGGAGTGAAGCTTGGAGAAGGGTGTTTACTGTAGAATCCAGTGCAATACAAGGAGAATACAGAAACTAAATAACAAACTTCACAATACAAAAACAACAAACACTAAGACTTACTAGAGGGAGAACGGTGCGACACGACGTGGAGGAACAGGGGGTAACTGGAGGAATGTCGCCACAACGAAGGGGAGACAGACAGACACCTAAATACCCCGACTAATTAACAATTAAGAACACCTGGCCAACACAGAATCACAACAACACCTAGACAATAAGCAAAGAACAACTAAACACAACTAAACACAAAAGCAACTCCTAACAACCCAAAACAGTGCATGACATCACACCAGGGAAGGGAAAGACAATGACAGTACACACCATGACACCACATTAATCAAACTATTAATTATAGTTAACACAGTAGTCAGGATGTCCAGTGTACTGGAGCGCACCGATTGTTTGTCACCACTAGAGGGTGGTAGGGCGCCAATGTCAGGCCGAGGGCCAATGTCAGATAGAGGGCATTGCCCAAAGTTAGGTGGAGGATACTGCCCAGTGTTACCATCCTGCCCAGTCCAGCCAGGACCGGGCCTAGGATCCTGACAGACACGGTGGGATAGATATAGAAACTGCGTCGAGCGGTGGCTTAAATTGCCAGGTGAGAATCGTATCATTGCAGATACATGCAAATATTGTTTAGAGATCGAGTTTGCCAATGTTCCTGGGGATGCTGGTTTTCACACTACTTGCTATAGGCGTTTTATCGACAAAAAACGCTTGGATATAGCACATGGAAAGCTGTGTCACTGTGTGACTGTAACAAACGGTTCACAAACTCTCTGTGCTGTTGATGATCTAACATGTGACCACGAGGAATGTGACACCAGGGCAGTGGCGTCGCGTGGGTAAAATAACAGGGGAAGCCAAAAAAAATTAATAAAAAAAAATTATTAAATATTTTTATTAATTTTTTATTTTTATTTTTTTAGTCAAGCAGTCACCATGTACACTACAGTATGGCTCGGCGGCCAGTCAAACTTTCTTTTTATTTATTTAACAGATTGCAGAATGGGTACAATACAGTACGGCTCAATACACACAATTGTATAAGGGGATGCAGACCAGAGAAAGACGTTTGTCTTGTTTACATCAGGGTCCCCCATTTTCAATTCATAGTGACATTTATGACATACAAGACATCATGACATTTATGGCATAGGGACATACATGACATACAGGTATTTAGTATGGTTACATTTGTGACATATACGATATTCAAATATACTGTACTGTTACCCATAGATCCTGACAGAGTATATGATGGGGAGGAGACTGTACATTAGGAGGGGGTGGGTGGGTGGGAGAGAAATATACATACGGCCGGGAGAGAATATGACGTCTAGAGTCTAGACAAACAAGACAAGACAAACTTATTTCTCTGGTCTGCATCACCTTAACAATGGTGTGTATTGAGCCGTACTGTATTGTACCCATTCTGCAATCTGTTAAATAAAGTTTTCATTCATTCATTCATTCATTCATTCATTCACGTGTCTGTTGCGCGGCGCACCCAGCCATCAGAGCGCTCCTACTGTAAAATGAGGAAGCAGCCATTTCAGCCTCAGTTTTACTTGTTTATAAAAATGATTTAAAATGTTTATTAGCAACGCCGAGCTTTCAAACCCCGCCGCATCTGTGTGTGAAACCCTAATGGAACGCTGGGTACCTTTGACATTTATATCCGATATATTTTGGACCCACCGCTAGCTTTTAAGCAGTGCTTGATGGTGCACATTAACCTGGATACTACGAGGAATAAGTGACTGCGTATTCCAGCCCCTGGCTTGCATTGCAGTCATGAAATAATAATAATAATAATAATAATAATAATAATAATAATAATAATAATAATAATAATAATAATAATAATAATAATAATAATAATAATAATAATAATAATAATAATAATAATAATAATAATACTTCGTTTTATATAGCGCCTTTCAGAGGACCCAAGGTCGCTTTACATAAGGGGGGGGGGGGGGATAACAGATTAACAAACATAGTGGACAGACACAACATATACATATAAAGTGAGAAAGTTAGGGTATGAAAGGGTCTACAAGCTTGCCTGATATAACGTTAGTTAGTCCTTAGTCAGGCTGCTCAGTGCTTACCTGGTCAATAATGTGGTCCTCCTCTTGCCAGATAGATTTGTTAAATCATAATATCCACAGTGGTGTGCTCTGCTTCGAACGTGCCCGCTCATTTTCAATCAATCCCGCGAGGGGATGACGTACTTCAGACGTGTTCTGACCTGCCCCGCCTCCAGGGGGGAAAATGTGAAATGTGTTTTCCTCACAGCCCCGTTTTAAACTTTTAGGGTGTGGCAGTCAGCTCGAATCTGATTGGCTAGGATCGGATTTGGACTCTATAATGCTGGAAGCCTGGAGAAAGAGACCTACCCACTGCCTCTCTCCTATACTAGCTGCAGTGAGCACAGTGAGTCTGACAGTGTGTTAGAGGGAGTGAGAAGGAGAAGAGGGAGACATTTAAAAAAATATATATATATATAACACAGATGCACAGATGAAAAAGAATGTAAACTATATTAAAAAAAATATATATATATTTTTTTTTTCTTTTTTCATATTTCATATTTGATATGAATTTATAGGGAGGCATGGCATCCGTTGGCTTCCATAAGGATTCGCCACTGCACCAGGGTGAATACACGCACAACATGATGCACAGATCTATCAAACTGTAGTCATCAAGAGCAATGATCAATGATTTCGCCCTTTCGAATAAGATTTCAATCCAAACAGTTTAAATTTCATCATGGTTAAGGTCAGTACGGTTGATGAATTTGGTATCTTTGTGAATATACACACAGACACCACCTCCATACTGATTCCTATCCCTCCTGACTATTGAATAATTTTTCGATTTCAATCTCTGGATCCTGTACAAATGAATCTAGTTTCGTTTCTGTGAAACACAATATGTTTGCCTTACCGTTCATAAACAATTGTCTGATTTCAGCCAGTTTAGGTCTCAGGCTGTTAGTGTTAAGGTGGAATATGTGGAGTCCATTTGTGTTCGTTATCTGGTTTATGTCGTCGAGTTCAAGGTGTTGATTGTCTGTGTTCCGTTCTGTGGTGTCTGGTTGACCGGGTGGCGGTAGGTGGGGAGGGGGGAATGGGGTCCTATGTAGGGTGACCAAACGTCCTCTTTTGCCCGGACATGTCCTCTTTTCACGCCCTGTCATTTTTTTTTTTATAAATTCATGAAAATGTCCGGGTTTCATTGTTTTTCACGGGACAAATAAGCATGTAGTTAATTGAGTGGCGTGTTGCACCGAATACTACGGTACTCTGTTGCGTGTGACGTATTCCCAGAGAAGACTGCTTTCAGTGCTTTGTGGGCGGCGCTACTATCCTTACACACAAACAGATGAGGAAGCGGACAGATCGCACCAGCATTAATTCTGCTCACAATGCCAAAGCGAATGTACATTACAGATGAACTGCAGAGATAATTCCCAATTTATTCCCGGTCGAGACAAATGGGAGGCGGAGTGCAGCGTGTGCAAAGCTTAACCATATGTTTCTGTGTCTAATAAAGCTGTGCGAGGCGAGAGTTTGATGGCAAAGTTGACAGAATTGATTGAAGTATGCAGCTTTACAGAGAGAGAAAGAAAATAATTTTAAACAATTTTGATGCCTCAAAATTATGTTTTGGTTTGATTTATGATGATATAAGATGCTTATGATACAATCATTCTAAGGATTACGTGTGTAATAAATTAGTTTTGTACACTAATTGCAAGTTATGCAAATGTAAACAAATCCGAAACTGCATAGTGCACTTTATTATTAGTTACTTTATTAATTTGTATCTTTGCGGGTTACTGTTTTATAATTTACATTACATTGAAAAGATACAAATATATATATATTTTGTAAATGTTCTCATACAGAAGAGTTATTATTTAGAACATGAATTCATATTTTTTGTTATTTATTTTGTCCAGTAAGACTTGAAAAGAGCTATTATTTTGTTATAGGTTGATTTTTAGATTTTTTTTGTCAGATAGATTACTTTAGGCATAATAAAGCATGTTGAGTAACTTTGGTTATAGAGAGATATTATTTTGTTATATAAAATAATATAAATAATACTTTTCTATCCATACAGAGGAGGCAGGCACATGCACACATAGAGCCCAAAGGGTGCTCGAGCACCTGCCCTTTTTTGCCTCATAAAAAAGGTGCCCTTTTTATGTCTTTTTTTTTAACGTCAGTGATAAAGGTGTCTTTCAAGAATAAGCTCCTGCACTGATTTTTATAGTTCAATATTCAATATTTGATCACCAAAAAGCATAAAACAAAAAGGTTGCTTCGCACGCACACAGTGCCCTTTTCAGCCTTTGAGCACCTGCCCCTATAAAGTCCTGTGCACGTCCCTGAGAGGAGGCATACTTTAAATATATAACAATTATAAGGCATCTTTGAGTAAACGTTGAGTATCATTTAAGTATCTTGAGGCTGGGGGCAAAAGAGTGTCCTCTTTTTTGGAAATCACAATGGTCACCCTAGTCCTATGTCCATTGTTGTTAGCCACGTTAGCTTCCTGGGTCCTATTTCCATTGCTCCATTCCAATTGCATACTCCACAGTGCACACAATAAGTAGGTCTCAGCTAGCTTCAGTCAGCTTGTACAGACAGGAGCTCGACCCCATTGACTTTGTACTGGTTTGTGGCCAACTAACCCGGAGCTAGTAGTACGAGGAACAGCGTGGAATGTGCTGAGAAAGAACCCATCAACATCAACATCAATGATTGATGTTGGTGAGTATGAAATAGGGCTAGGGTTCCAAAAATCACCACTATCCCTCATAGTCATTGTTCCATTGTTCCATTGTGAACTCTCTGTAGTTGACTTCTGAGTGTCATGTTGTCCAGTCCTTGGTGGTTCAGAGAGATAAATCACCACCCTCCTGTAAATTAACGTACAGATAGATGCAATTTCAGTGACTTTTTCCTACCTTACGAAAAAGTATCATGGTATTTACAAAAAGGTATCACAATATTTCCATAATTTCTGATGGAAACCCAATGATATGACCAATGGTATCAAATTGGATCATACCACGGTACTATGAATGCACCATCCCTCTCTGATCCCTAAAGAGCTGCTTCTTTCTGCTCCGAGATCAGTCGTCTCACTCAGCGCTCTGCCTGTCAGGGTGAAATACTGTGTCTCCGGGGGATAGAGAGACATAGGTTATAGGTACCGCACGCACACGCACACGCACACACACACACACACACACACACACACACACACACACACACACACACACACACACACACACACACACACACACACACACTCACACTCACTCACTCACTCACTCACTCACTCACTCACTCACTCACTCACTCACTCACTCACTCACTCACTCACTCACTCACTCACTCACTCACTCACTCACTCACACTCTCTTGCACGCACATACAAATGTATATAATGTATACATCCATACATGCAAACATACTGTCTGTATGTATGTATTCATTATGACAAACACACACACACACACACACACACACACACACACACACACACACACACACACACACACACACACACACACACACACACACACACACCTTTGTTAGTTCCTTCCATGTGGGACCCACCGGAAGTTGACTCGTGGCCCATTCTCGGGTCAGACCCATAGCTTAAGAACCAAGGCTGTAAATCATCAGTCAGATTGTGGTTTGTAGTTGAGGTGAGCTGGGAAACATGCCCAATACTGGTTCCCAGCTTCATAGAGTCTTCATACAGGTCTCCTACACCTCCCATCTCATCTCCTCTCTCTACCTTCTAATTAGACAACAGGGATGCCCACCTACATAGACACACACACACACGCACGCACGCACACACACACACACACACACACACACACACACACACACACACACACACACACACACACACACACACACACACACACACACACACACACACACGGAACAGCCCTGTATGGTAGTAAAACTTCCATGCGCCGTCACTTTACCTCACCTTATATCCTCTCCCAACCACAGGCTAAACCAGAGTACGCTAACAACATTACCCATATAAGTTCTTATACGACTCTAGACATTTTGCTTCAGGTATCATCCCCTCCAAATTCCTCAGAGACGCAGCAGCCGCCATCACCCCAGTCATCACACACATAATAAACCTCTCTATAAAACAGGGACACGTCCCCAAGGACTTCAAAATTGCGAGAGTGACCCCTCTGCACAAAAAGGGCAGCAAATTAGACCCAGGCAACTACCGCCCTGTTTCTATTCTTACCTCCATCTCGAAAGTCATGGAGAAAATAGTCTACGAACAGGTCGAAAAGTACCTGGCGGAAAAAAATCTAATCTACGAATTCCAATCTGGCTTCAGAACGTCCCACTCCACTGACACATGCCTCCTCTATTTGAACGACCACATCAAACAAGAGGTGGACGCGGGCAAATACTGCGGCATGGTCATGCTGGACCTACAAAAGGCCTTCGACACTGTCAATCACTCCATTCTGATGGACAAGCTAAAAGCAATTGGTTTTGATAGCTTATCAGTGAGCTGGATGAAATCCTACCTGGAGGGGAGAGAACAGATGGTAGAGGTAAACGGTAATCTATCCCCCCCCCTCACAGTGAGCTGTGGTGTTCCACAAGGAAGCATACTAGGACCGCTACTCTTTATGCAAATGACATGTCGTCAGCCTGTGACTGCAACCTGTTCCTGTTTGCGGACGACTCAGCCCTGCTGGTCTCTGACAAGAACAAGTTGCAGGTTGAAAAAACCCTCAGCACAGAACTAGGCAAAATCTGCATATGGCTCGCTGATAACAAACTATCATTACACATGGGCAAAACAGAGTCCATTCTCTTCGGTTCAAATAACAAACTCAGCAATACCGACGGCTTCTCAGTTACAGTGGGTGACAATATTGTCACAAGGAAAGACGAAATTACCTACCTGGGTTCCATCCTAGAGGCAAATCTTTCCTGTGACAAAATGGCATCCAATGTAATAAAAAAAGTCAACCAACGAACTAGATTCTTGTACCGGATCTCCTCTCTGGTAAACAAGAATACCCTGAAGACTCTGGCAGGAGCACTCATTCAAGGGTACTACGACTATGCGTGCACCTCATGGTACCAAAGCACCTCAAAGGCGCTTAAAACAAAATTACAAACATCACAAAACAAACTGGTCAGACTACTACTTGACCTGAACCCCAGAACCCACCTCACCCCTGCCCACTTTGACAACCTAGGATGGCTTAGAGTAGACGACAGAGTACAGCAACTTGTAATGGGCCTGGTCTACAAGATACACTATATGTGAGGTTTTGTCCGCTGCTCACCAACTTTCTCTGTTTTCTTTAAGCCTACTGTTAGAAATTCCCTTCTCACTCACTCTCTCTAGCCCCCACCCTCTCGTTCTTTACTCTCGTTTACTCTCAGTGGCCACACCTGGACTATTATCAATTACCTCTCGCACCTGTGGTGGCAGGCTAATTAGTTCCCCTGTGGGCTTTAAATACCAGGGCTCTTCCCCTCGTTTCGGCGTGGGGTCGTGTTGTATTCATGCTGAGTCATATTCTCTAACATCTAGACTCTTTCGGGAGATCCTCTGGTCTACCAATGCTGTATATGGATTTCTCCAGCCTTGAGATGTTTTGCTCCAGCCTTCGTCTGCTGTCGCCATAGCCTGTGGAGGAGACTGTTCTGCGCTCCCTGTACTTCCACGGGAGGCACCCCAGCGCTCCACTGCAGACCCCAGCGCAGCTGTTCGTCCTGACGCACATCTAGACCAACGCGCATCTCCCGGACCCTCGGGCTTGGCACGCTCTCCAGTCACCAGCGCGCAACGCGCATCTGCAAGGGCTTGGCACGCTCTCCAGTCACCAGCGCGCAACGCGCATCTTCAAGGGCTTGGCACGCTCTCCAGTCTCCAGCGCGCAACGCGCATCTTCCAAGGATCCTCGTGCTTGGCACGCTCTCCAGTCACCAGCGCGCAACGCGCATCTGCAAGGGCTTGGCACGCTCTCCAGTCACCAGCGCGCAACGCGCATCTTCAAGGGCTTGGCACGCTCTCCAGTCTCCAGCGCGCAACGCGCATCTTCCAAGGATCCTCGTGCTTGGCACACTCCTCCTCGCAGACGCACCCCGAGGCGTCTCTCGGTTCCGACGTGCACACCAAGGTGTGGCGCGCCACTCTGTTCCTCGGCTCCGACAGCGGCTACCCGGTGGACGACACCCTCGCCACCGCCGCTGTTCCAGCACCCTGTTCCTCGGCTCCGACAGCGGCTACCCGGTGGACGACACCCTCGCCACCGCCGCTGTTCCAGCACCCTGTTCCTCGGCTCCGACAGCGGCTACCCGGTGGACGACACCCTCGCCACCGCCGCTGTTCCAGCACCCTGTTCCTCGGCTCCGACAGCGGCTACCCGGTGGACGACACCCTCGCCACCGCCGCTGTTCCAGCACTCTGTTCCTCGGCTCCGACAGCGGCTACCCGGTGGACGACACCCTCGCCACCGCCGCTGTTCCAGCACTCTGTTCCTCGGCTCCGACAGCGGCTACCCGGTGGACGACACCCTCGCCACCGCCGCTGTTCCAGCACCCTGTTCCTCGGCTCCGACAGCGGCTACCCGGTGGACGACACCCTCGCCACCGCCGCTGTTCCAGCACTCTGTTCCTCGGCTCGGACAGCCAGCTACCCGGTGGCGACACCCTCGCCGCCGCTGCTGTTCCTGCACCATTACGCATACGCCTGGGTGAGTTTTGATTGTGATGTCACTCACCCAGCGTAATGCCTCTTGCCCCCGTCCCGCTGCGTTTCCTGTACCATTACGCATACGCCTGGGTGAGTTTTGATTGTGATGTCACTCACCCAGCGTAATGCCTCTTGCCCCCGTCCCGCTGCTGTCCCTGTACCATTACGCATACGCCTGGGTGAGTTTTGATTGTGATGTCACTCACCCAGCGTAATGCCTCTTGCCCCCGTCCCGCTGCGTTCCTGTACCATTCCGCATACGCTTGGGTGAGTTTTGATTGTGTTGTCACTCACCCAGCGTAATGCCTCCTTTTCTTGTTCTCACTTAGTTAGTAGTTTGGACATTTCATCTCCCACTCTGTTTTTGTTCTCACTTAGTTAGTAGTTTGGACATTTCATCTCCCACTCTGTTTTTGTTCTCACTTAGATAGTATTTTTGGACATTACATCTCCCCCTGTGTGTTTGTCACACGAAGATATTATTACTTTGTTACTTTGTTTGTTTGGACTGTTCTGCATCTGCTCTGTTTGTTCCCTTTGAAATATTAACCCTCTCCTCTGTTCTGCAGAGCGGCCCAGATGTTTTCCCACCAGTCCCCAGTTCCTCCCTGTCCCCAGCCCGCCTCCGCGGGCCTCAGTCCCCTCTGTCCCTAGTTCTCCCCTTCTAGTTCCACCTAGTTCCTGGTCCCAAGTTCTCCCCTTCTAGTTCCACCTAGTTCCTTGTCCCTAGTTCTCCTAGTCCCCAGTTCTCCTGTTCCCTAGCTCTCCTTGTCCCGACATCTCCTAGTCTCTAGTTCCTCTGTTTCCTTAACCTTCCCCTAGCGTTCCTTTAATGTTTCCCCTAGCGTTCATTAACCTTCCCTTAGTGTACCCTTTTCCTGCCCGCCTCTTAAAGGCACCTAGTTTTTCCCCTCTTGTTATATTCCTGTATTTGTGTTCTCCCTTAAAGGGACAGTGCCCTTTTTTCCCTGTCTCTCAATAAATATCTGTTTCTTGGCAAACCATCATACCTGTCTTGTGTTGTGCGATTGGGGTCGGTTACAAACCATAACAGTACGACCCCACCAAATCGACGACCCCAGCCAGCACAGACGGTGTATGTTGAGTTTGCCTTTTTTTTTCTTGTTCCCTCTAGCTCCCCTCTAGCTTCCTTGTTAGCCTGTTAGCTCCCCTGTTAGCTTGTTGGTCTCCCCGGTTAGCTCCCCTGTTAGCCTGTTGACTCCCCCATTTGCTTCCCTGTTAGCCCTGTTTAGCTCTCCTCTTAGCCCTGTTTGACCCCCCTGCAGCTTGTTAGGCCTCTACTACCAGCATGGCCCTGTCTGCTAGCTTTGCCTCGGCGGCTAGCACAGCCTCTATGTTAATGCAGCCCTTACTGCTGGCATAGGCCCTGTAGCTAGCCATGCCCTGGCAGCTAACCCAGTCCCTCAGCAGAGCCCCAGTCTGCTAGCTTAGCCCCGGCTGCTAGCACAGCCTCTATGTTTATGCAGCCCTTGCTGCTGGCATGGGCCCTGTAGCTAGCCATGCCCTGGCAGCTAACCCTGTCCCTCAGCAGAGCCCCAGTCTGCTAGCTTAGCCCCGGCTGCTAGCACAGCCTCTATGTTAATGCAGCCTTGCAGCTGGCATAGGCCCTGTAGCTAGCCAGGCCCAAGCAGCTAACCCGGTCCCTCTGCATGGCCTCCACTTTTTTGTGTAGTTTATCCCACTGCTAGGACTGCCCTTTCAGCTAGCAAGGTCAGTTTATCTCCCTCTGCTAGGACTGCCCTTCAGCTAGCAAGGTCAGTTTATCTCACACAGCTAGGACTGTCCTTCCAGCTAGCTTGTTCTCTCATGCTGGTCCAGCCCTGTCTGCCAGCCTAGCTCCGGCAGCTAGCGCAGCCTCTATGTTAATGTAGCAGTACAGCTGGCATAGGCCCTGTAGCTATCAGTGCCTTGGCAGCTACCCTTTCCCCCTGCTAGCCTAGCTCGGCAGCTAGCGCAGCCTCTATGTTGATGTAGCAGTACAGCTAGCATAGGCCCTGTAGCTATCAGTGCCTTGGCAGCTACCCTTTCCCTCTGCTAGCCCTTTCCCGGTGCTACCATGGTTACCCCTTAGCTACCCTGCTTGCCCCTCAGTTCCTCTAGACCTGTTCCTCTAGACCAGTTCTCTAGACCAGTTCTCTAGGCCAGTTCTCTAAACCAGTTCTCTAGACCGGTTCTCTAGGCCAGTTCTCTTGGCCAGTTCTCTAGGCTAGTTCTCTGGACCCAGTTCCTCCTGACCCGGTTCCTCTAGGCCCGGTTTCCTCTAGGCCAGTTCCTCCTGTTGCCCCTCTGCTACCCTAGTTACCCCTCGGCGACCCTGTTTCTTTTGCTAGCCCCACTCTTGTGGTGGCTTCCCCTGCTGGCTTGGCCAGTACCTTTTGTTTTTGTCTTGTTTTGCCCCCTGCCACTCTGTCTGTATTTGTTTTGGGTCGCCAGGTGGCTCCCGTTGAGGGGGGGGTACTGTGAGGTTTTGTCCGCTGCTCACCAACTTTCTCTGTTTTCTTTAAGCCTACTGTTAGAAATTCCCTTCTCACTCACTCTCTCTAGCCCCCACCCTCTCGTTCTTTACTCTCGTTTACTCTCAGTGGCCACACCTGGACTATTATCAATTACCTCTCGCACCTGTGGTGGCAGGCTAATTAGTTCCCCTGTGGGCTTTAAATACCAGGGCTCTTCCCCTCGTTTCGGCGTGGGGTCGTGTTGTATTCATGCTGAGTCATATTCTCTAACATCTAGACTCTTTCGGGAGATCCTCTGGTCTACCAATGCTGTATATGGATTTCTCCAGCCTTGAGATGTTTTGCTCCAGCCTTCGTCTGCTGTCGCCATAGCCTGTGGAGGAGACTGTTCTGCGCTCCCTGTACTTCCACGGGAGGCACCCCAGCGCTCCACTGCAGACCCCAGCGCAGCTGTTCGTCCTGACGCACATCTAGACCAACGCGCATCTCCCGGACCCTCGGGCTTGGCACGCTCTCCAGTCACCAGCGCGCAACGCGCATCTGCAAGGGCTTGGCACGCTCTCCAGTCACCAGCGCGCAACGCGCATCTTCAAGGGCTTGGCACGCTCTCCAGTCTCCAGCGCGCAACGCGCATCTTCCAAGGATCCTCGTGCTTGGCACGCTCTCCAGTCACCAGCGCGCAACGCGCATCTGCAAGGGCTTGGCACGCTCTCCAGTCACCAGCGCGCAACGCGCATCTTCAAGGGCTTGGCACGCTCTCCAGTCTCCAGCGCGCAACGCGCATCTTCCAAGGATCCTCGTGCTTGGCACACTCCTCCTCGCAGACGCACCCCGAGGCGTCTCTCGGTTCCGACGTGCACACCAAGGTGTGGCGCGCCACTCTGTTCCTCGGCTCCGACAGCGGCTACCCGGTGGATGACACCCTCGCCACCGCCGCTGTTCCAGCACCCTGTTCCTCGGCTCCGACAGCGGCTACCCGGTGGACGACACCCTCGCCACCGCCGCTGTTCCAGCACCCTGTTCCTCGGCTCCGACAGCGGCTACCCGGTGGACGACACCCTCGCCACCGCCGCTGTTCCAGCACCCTGTTCCTCGGCTCCGACAGCGGCTACCCGGTGGACGACACCCTCGCCACCGCCGCTGTTCCAGCACTCTGTTCCTCGGCTCCGACAGCGGCTACCCGGTGGACGACACCCTCGCCACCGCCGCTGTTCCAGCACTCTGTTCCTCGGCTCCGACAGCGGCTACCCGGTGGACGACACCCTCGCCACCGCCGCTGTTCCAGCACCCTGTTCCTCGGCTCCGACAGCGGCTACCCGGTGGACGACACCCTCGCCACCGCCGCTGTTCCAGCACTCTGTTCCTCGGCTCGGACAGCCAGCTACCCGGTGGCGACACCCTCGCCGCCGCTGCTGTTCCTGCACCATTACGCATACGCCTGGGTGAGTTTTGATTGTGATGTCACTCACCCAGCGTAATGCCTCTTGCCCCCGTCCCGCTGCGTTTCCTGTACCATTACGCATACGCCTGGGTGAGTTTTGATTGTGATGTCACTCACCCAGCGTAATGCCTCTTGCCCCCGTCCCGCTGCTGTCCCTGTACCATTACGCATACGCCTGGGTGAGTTTTGATTGTGATGTCACTCACCCAGCGTAATGCCTCTTGCCCCCGTCCCGCTGCGTTCCTGTACCATTCCGCATACGCTTGGGTGAGTTTTGATTGTGTTGTCACTCACCCAGCGTAATGCCTCCTTTTCTTGTTCTCACTTAGTTAGTAGTTTGGACATTTCATCTCCCACTCTGTTTTTGTTCTCACTTAGTTAGTAGTTTGGACATTTCATCTCCCACTCTGTTTTTGTTCTCACTTAGATAGTATTTTTGGACATTACATCTCCCCCTGTGTGTTTGTCACACGAAGATATTATTACTTTGTTACTTTGTTTGTTTGGACTGTTCTGCATCTGCTCTGTTTGTTCCCTTTGAAATATTAACCCTCTCCTCTGTTCTGCAGAGCGGCCCAGATGTTTTCCCACCAGTCCCCAGTTCCTCCCTGTCCCCAGCCCGCCTCCGCGGGCCTCAGTCCCCTCTGTCCCTAGTTCTCCCCTTCTAGTTCCACCTAGTTCCTGGTCCCAAGTTCTCCCCTTCTAGTTCCACCTAGTTCCTTGTCCCTAGTTCTCCTAGTCCCCAGTTCTCCTGTTCCCTAGCTCTCCTTGTCCCGACATCTCCTAGTCTCTAGTTCCTCTGTTTCCTTAACCTTCCCCTAGCGTTCCTTTAATGTTTCCCCTAGCGTTCATTAACCTTCCCTTAGTGTACCCTTTTCCTGCCCGCCTCTTAAAGGCACCTAGTTTTTCCCCTCTTGTTATATTCCTGTATTTGTGTTCTCCCTTAAAGGGACAGTGCCCTTTTTTCCCTGTCTCTCAATAAATATCTGTTTCTTGGCAAACCATCATACCTGTCTTGTGTTGTGCGATTGGGGTCGGTTACAAACCATAACACTATACGACCGGGGTACCCATGTACATGTCAAAATACTTCCCAAAGGTCAGTGAATACCACAACCACTACACCAGAGGAAGCTCAACAAATCATGTAAAACCCAGATTCGGCTCAAACAAGGGACTAAACACGTTTCGCAATTATGCCACAACAATGTGGAACGCCCTACCCAAAGCTGTAAAGGAATGTGAATCACTACCCACATTCAAAACCGCTCTTAAAGAGCACCTACGGGAGGCTGCAATTCGAAACTGGCCACCGTAAATGCCCAAAACCCCCACCACCTCCTAATAGACAGTCTCCTCCCCACCGCATGTATATATTCCCTCCCCGCCGTATGTATATTTCTCTCCCACCCACCCACCCCCTCCTAATGTACAGTCTCCTCCCCATCATATGTATATACTCTGTCAGGATCTAGGGGTAACAGTGCTGTATATTTGAATACCGTTTATGTCACAAATGTATCAGTACTAAATACCTATATGTCCCTATGCCATAAATTTCATGTATGTTGTGTATGTCATAAATGTCTATATGAATTGAAAATGGGGGACCCTGATGGAAACAAGACAAACGTCTTTCTCAGGTCTGCATCCCCTTAACAATTGTATGTATTGAGCCGTACTGTATTGTACCCATTCTGCAATCTGTTAAATAAAGTTTTCATTCATTCATTCATTCATCAGAGGCTTTGTGATTATGTTCACTTTCCTCTATATGGTTGTACGCATAACATTCCTTACAAGAATTTAAACCCTCGGCTTATGACACATGGCTTGCAGTATTATTACCATAGAATACATACCTACCATAACCTGACCATACCTGATCTACCATAACCTGACCATACGTGATCTACCATAACCTGACCTAACCTGATCTACCATAACCTGACCTTACCTGATCTACCATAACCTGACCTAACCTGATCTACCATAACCTGACCTAACCTGATCTACCATAACCTGACCTAACCTGATCTACCATAACCTGACCTTACCTGATCTACCATAACCTGACCTTACCTGATCTACCATAACCTGACCATACCTGATCTACCATAACCTGACCATACCTGATCTACCATAACCTGACCTTACCTGATCTACCATCACCTGACCATACCTGATCTACCATAACCTGACCTAACCTGATCTACCATAACCTGACCTAACCTGATCTACCATAACCTGACCTTACCTGATCTACCATAACTTAACGTCCTAACTTTACCTGATCTACCATAACCTGACCTAACCTGATCTACCATAACCTGACCTTACCTGATCTACCATAACCTAACGTCCTAACTTTACCTGATCTACCATAACCTGACCTAACCTGATCCGGGGGTTTAGGCAGCAAGGCATGGCTGTGAAGGCCCCCCTGGAGCATGTGAATGAGCCTGTTTTTGAATAGGTTGGACCAGAGGATCCTCTCCTCCCCCCACCCATCAACACTGGCACCCCTCCCCACCCACCAAGTACCCCACCCCAGACAGCAGCAGTCTGTCCCCCATCACCGACCAACACCAACCCCCCTACCAGCCCACTACCCCCAGAGACAGCAGCATGCCCCCTCCTACCCTTGACTATCACTAACAACCAGGTTCGGCAGTTGTTCTCCAAGATCAGTGTAAACAAGGCCAGAGGACCAGACAGCACCAACCCCAGGGTGCTCAAGGCCAGAGGACCAGACAGCACCAACCCCAGGGTGCTCAAGGCCAGAGGACCAGACAGCTCCAAACCCCAGGGTGCTCAAGGCCAGAGGACCAGACGGCACCAACCCCAGGGTGCTCAAGGCCAGAGGACCAGACAGCACCAACCCCAGGGTGCTCAAGGCCAGAGGACCAGACAGCTCCAACCCCAGGGTGCTCAAGGCCAGAGGACCAGACAGCTCCAAACCCCAGGGTGCTCAAGGCCAGAGGACCAGACGGCACCAACCCCAGGGTGCTCAAGGCCAGAGGACCAGACAGCACCAACCCCAGGGTGCTCAAGGCCAGAGGACCAGACAGCACCAAACCCCAGGGTGCTCAAGGCCAGAGGACCAGACAGCACCAACCCCAGGGTGCTCAAGGCCAGAGGACCAGACGGCACCAACCCCAGGGTGCTCAAGGCCAGAGGACCAGACAGCACCAACCCCAGGGTGCTCAAGGCCAGAGGACCAGACAGCACCAACCCCAGGGTGCTCAAGGCCAGAGGACCAGACAGCACCAAACCCCAGGGTGCTCAAGGCCAGAGGACCAGACGGCACCAACCCCAGGGTGCTCAAGGCCAGAGGACCAGACAGCTCCAAACCCCAGGGTGCTCAAGGCCAGAGGACCAGACAGCACCAACCCCAGGGTGCTCAAGGCCAGAGGACCAGACGGCACCAACCCCAGGGTGCTCAAGGCCAGAGGACCAGACAGCACCAACCCCAGGGTGCTCAAGGCCAGAGGACCAGACAGCACCAACCCCAGGGTGCTCAAGGCCAGAGGACCAGACAGCACCAAACCCAGGGTGCTCAAGGCCAGAGGACCAGACAGCACCAACCCCAGGGTGCTCAAGGCCAGAGGACCAGACAGCACCAACCCCAGGGTGCTCAAGGCCAGAGGACCAGACAGCACCAACCCCAGGGTGCTCAAGGCCAGAGGACCAGACAGCACCAAACCCCAGGGTGCTCAAGGCCAGAGGACCAGACAGCACCAACCCCAGGGTGCTCAAGGCCAGAGGACCAGACAGCACCAACCCCAGGGTGCTCAAGGCCAGAGGACCAGACAGCACCAACCCCAGGGTGCTCAAGGCCAGAGGACCAGACAGCACCAAACCCAGGGTGCTCAAGGCCAGAGGACCAGACAGCACCAAACCCCAGGGTGCTCAAGGCCAGAGGACCAGACAGCACCAAACCCCAGGGTGCTCAAGGCGTGTGCCGGGCAGCAGCTGGAGCCTCTCTCTGAGGCTGGAGAGGGTGCCCCAGCTTTGGAAGACTTCCTCCTGCATTGTCCTGATGCCCAAGTGCCCTCAACCACCACAGGCCAGTCGCTCTGATGTCACACATCATGAAGACCTTTGAGTGGCTGGTCCTTCAACACCTCAATCCCCTGGCGACTCCCTGGACCCCCTGCAGTTTGCATACCAGGCAATCATCGGGGTGGAGGATGCCATTATCTACATTCTCCACAGAGCCTACATGCACCTGGAGAGAACCCCCCCCCCCCCCCCCGACACACCATTAACCACCTCTGCCAGTACTTCACGCCAGCAGCCATCAGGCTCCACAACCGAGGCCATGGACAAGTGGAGAACTAACGGCAGCAGAGCTTGAGAGCTATTAGAAATGTCTGACTCTTAACCACCTAAATCTGCTATAACCTATATTAGGACGGACAGGGCATACAGACACTCTACGTGGACCCATCTACACCGTTGTGTCATATTTTATAATCAGATTCAACTTTATTGCCTATATTTATTGTCTTTCTATTACCCTGCCCATAGCTGTACCTCCCCTCCCCCCTCCCCTGTGCTGCTATGATGCCTGAATTTCCCCCAAGGGGATCAATAAAGGGATATCTTATCGTATCTGATCGTATCTTATCTTATCTGATCTTATCTGATCTTATCTACCCATAACCTGCCCTACCGTAGTCGACCCTAATAAGACTATCCCTTGTTACAGGGTGTATGTTGAGAGCGCTACTGTAGGCACCTGCCGCTGTCCGTGAATTTGGAATGTGAATAATGTGTAACTAGTGGTGTGTCTGTACTCTGTAGCCTATCGCCTCTCTCCATCCTCTCACCAAGCTGCCTGGTCACATTCTACTCCCTGACTACATTCCTATACCACCACTACTACCACTAAACTACAACCGAATGTGAACAGTGTAGATGAACCAGTGGCTCTCAGACAGAACAACGGTAATATACAAGACACACTGTGTGTGTGTGTGTGTGTGTGTGTGTGTGTGTGTGTGTGTGTGTGTGTGTGTGTGTGTGTGTGTGTGTGTGTGTGTGTGTGTGTGTGTGTGTGTGTGTGTGAAAGACTGAAAGAGAGAGGGAGAGAGAGAGAGAGAGAGAGAGATGCTATGTCTGTCAGACAGAGAAACAGAGGGAGGCAGAGAGAGAGGGAGGCAAAGAGTGGGAGGGAAGGAGAGAGAGAGAATGAGTGTTGTAATGTGTTTGTGTAACCGGTCTTATTTGACATGCCCCGAGTGGGAGTTGAACCCCAGTCTCCCGCGCCGCGGGCGACATCGAGTCGTGAATTCACCTCTTTGTCTCGTGGTCTGTGATGCGGCGCGGGAGACCAGGGTTCAACTCCCACTTAGGGCATGTCAAATGAGACCGGTTACATTTGCATTTCTGGGCGGGGGTCCAAATGCACTATTGTGTCAGAGTAGAGGGACATTCTAGCATTCACCTCCAAGTGAGATTCAGAGTGTGAGTGCGAGTGTGTATGTGTCTGCAGCATGCATGCAGACGCGTGTGTGTGTGTGTGTGTGTGTGTGTGTGTGTGTGTGTGTGTGTGTGTGTGTTGTGAGAGTGAAATTCCATGTGTGTGTGAGAAACATTCCTCAGACGGTTTTCACATGCCCCCACCCAGCCACCTATAGGACCCCTACATGTCTGTCTGTCTGTCTGTCTGTCTGTCTGTCTGTCTGTCTGTCTGTCTGTCTGTCTGTCTGTCTGTCTGTCTGTCTGTCTGTCTGTCTGTCTGTCTGTCTGTCTGTCTGTCTGTCTTAGAATTGGGAAATGTCAGGGTTAGGGGCTATTCTTATTTACATGTAGCATTGTTCTTATTTCAAGCATGAGGCTTTTTGTGCAACAGAAACTATTTTCTTATTTGTTTTGAGGTTAAAGCAACAGTTTTGCAAAAATTTAAATGAACTTAAAAAATAGGTATAGTTGCAGTGAAATGGTTCTATTTCATAAAGTGTGAGAAGAAGAAGGAATACAGTATTAAGTTAACATATTGAATAAATAACGTTATGTTATTGTCCCCCCCCCCATATTTATTTATGTTCTTTTATAAATAAGTTAAATATAAAAATAAATCACGGCGTCTGTATAGCCTTGTTCATTCACTGTGTCCATGGAAACAATGATGAATGCAGCCATAAAGGTATGGTCTCCTTATGCTAAAACAACCCCTTTACTGTCCTGGAGCCAACGAGAGGCCCAAACTAAATACGTTTGTACAACTATAATCTGGGAACTCATTACACACAAACTCACACACACGCACGCACGCACGCACGCACGCGCGCGCACGCACACACACACACACACACACACACACACACACACACACACACACACACACACACACACACACACACACACACGTAATTCTAAATAGCATCCTGTATATCTGTGTGTACAAGCACATAAAAGGCACAGTAACCAAGGTACCGTAACCCCTGACAACCATTAATCTAATGTAGCCCGGGGAGGCAGTACCTTCTCTCTGTTTAGCTCGGTTAATGTGTAACTGGAAGTACAAAGGTAGCTCTAACGTTGTCATAAGTCAACACATGCTCAGTCTATACTCACATTATAGCCATGGTATATAGACAGAAGGCCTATACAGTCAAGGATACACTGGTATCATGACAGTAGATACCATAGCATAGACTACTCATATTTGCCCCATAGAATACTCATATTTTGATGTTTTGCCCCATAGACCACTCATCTTTTGTCCCATAGATTACTCATCTTTGTCCCATAGACTACTCATCTTTTGTCTCATATACTAC
>NC_140179.1:50487478-50577478 GCF_963971535.1 Notolepis coatsorum | reverse complement strand
CAACGGAAGCAGGCAGCGCACCGGGGAAAAACCAGGCAACAGGCTGTTAACCCTAGCCTGGAGACTGCGGACGAGACAGGCGCCAGAGGGGACAGCTGAACACAGCCGCCCCGGCGGAAGGAGCGTAAGCTGGCGGTGTTGCATGACCAAGCCTCCATTTAACAACCCCCACCCAGAGGGGTCGAGGCAGAGAAGGCTGACACGATTGGCAGACGTCATGAACGTGCAGGGGCACCCTCAACCGGTGAACCCGGGAGTTGACACTGCTCCAACACACCAGGGAACCAACCACCTCGGTGTTACCCAATGCGGTGGTTGTTCCTATAACCCCTCAAGAAAAAACTCCAAAACACACCTGCGGGTATACACCGGCTATACCGCAGTACAAGTGTTTCAGTTTCCAAAAAGGGTTAACCCAGGCCTACGGGTCGCAAACATCACTTCGGACCGGGCCTGGCGGTACGGGAAGCACAGGGTCACCAGAGGAGGTCAAAAAACCACCCCCACAGGCCCCTCTTCGCCATGCGTGAGAGAGGAGCGAAAAACAATGGAGAACCAGCCCCTAAGCACACCGTACCTGGTATTCCCCGGCGGTCTCCCAACCAAGTACTAACCAGGACCAACCTGTGTAGCGGCCGAGATCCGACGAGATCGAGCGCGTACAGAATGGCATGGCTGTAAGCCATGACGACAGTGCTGAGTAAAAACATACCCAACCAGGGTCTCCATAGCGCTTAACCCTGTGACACCCAGACCGACCTGGCATTTTTCCCCCTGAAAAAAGCCCAAGTCCCTCAGGGTACCAGAACAGCAGATCTGCATCCCCGGCGGACAACGGGTTCAACTGATCTGGACCAGCGTGACCAGAACCAGTCCCGTGCCCTAACCACGCCGACATGCCCCAGGAAAAGGGCAGATATGCGTGTTGATCTTAACATGAAAAGAAGGCGCCACCCAGACGTCGGGACGAACCGCGCCTGGTGGCCCACCCCAAGGGCGTGAGACCCCACTACATATGTTCAGATCCATCCCGTCATCAGCCCCCAGACATGAACGAGGATCCGTCGACAACCCACCCAGGTCATGGGATGTGGTCGCCGGAAGAGGAAAAACCCCCATCTCAGTTGCTTTATAAAAACGCTGTTTCAACCACAAGCAACTAAGGCGTGCCAGTCAATCGCCTGTTTACAGCGAGCTAGCACTATACGTGCGTCGGGACACACCCCCATCAATGAACAGGCTATTTAGACCTGCCATTGAATCCCCAAGGCGCCCAGGGGAACGACAAGAGGGGTGTGACACTCCCTAACTCCAACACTTCTGGAATAGAAAGAAGGAAGCATCAACAGTATGTATCCCAGTCTACACAGCCGGGGTAAAAAATGTTCACATTTTTACATCCCACCACCCTCCCATAGGAAAGAGACGGGGATCCCCAGAGAGACTTCCCACGCGAGCTGTACAGATTGAAAAGAATATATTGCACCTTGAGCCATGTAAAAAACTGGTTTTAGGGCCTCCGGGGAAGAGGCACCGAACCCATACACACTCAATAAACGAATTGAATCGAATATACATACAATAGAAAAGGACCCTTCTAGAGGGTCCACTCACTTTGACAATCTGAGGAGGAAGGCTCTGTACTCTGATGGAGGCTTCCTCACATGGATCACATGGAAGAAGGAGTCCGAACTCACAGAAGGCCTGAGTAGGCGCTTGGTGAGGAGGAGCCCTGACCACCCCCCCTGAAAACAGATCCATCACATGGACCTGAACAGCACACGGAAGTCCTACCAACAGAGACGCGCACGGTGACGTACTCTATGGCGGGGGAATTCCTGCGGTGCACACGCCCAATATACCAGGCCGTGGGACCAGGAACTCCCTCCCCCCCCCCCCCCCCCCCCCCCCCGTAACGTGCCGAACCGCCACGTGACGGGAACCTTGAAGGACAGGGGGTGTACCCCTGACCGACAGAACAATGGGGAGAGGAAAGGTTACCAGTTCACCCCTTTACGACCCCACACCCATGATACGACGTAACGACAAAAAGAGAATATGACACAGTCATAGTCAGCTCTATGAAGCGTTTCACAGCTCCACACAGCGCACGAGCTAACCTGCTATCTGATTTTTACTAAGGAAAAACACAGAATAGAGAGGGCTCTAAGAACCCCGGTCCAACATACACATGTGCTTCTGTGGCCAGTACAACCCAGTTGTAGGTCACATGACACACACAACCCATCATCATCACAATGAGAGAATACATCATTCTTGATTAGTATCGACCACAGGCCTTGCTAAGCACACGACAGCAACCAAACCAATTTCCCTTTAGGAAATAAGTTTCTCCAGCAGATTTAGCACAACCTCAGCAATCAAGCTGAGAGTCACATCGTATCCCTACCACACAAAAGACACAATTAATGCACAACATGTCTGATAGGAGGTGATAAAGTCCCCAGGGAACCGGGGGGGGAAAAACACAATCCTCCTATTTCACCCTCAATACGGCCAGTTAAAACAGGAAAACCTGTTAATGTGTGAACTCACTGTCCATTGTCATTACAGTCTGAGAAAGAACATTCTTTTACTCACTCGTCACCAAGCATAGCTTCATAGGTTAGTTGCCTTAGTAGTGAGTACACGGTACACATAAACACCATGATGTTTCTCACACAACAACCAGATCAATACATCACGACCTGCACAGAGAAGCTACTGCCAGTGACAAAAACAGCTCACACACAACCCGCAACGTATCTCAAATGCATTGCAACAACACACGTTTTGGGAAAAAAAACACCGTCATTCACAATACATTTAGCAAGGTAAAACCAGAAGACGTGTTATGAGGGTCTGGCCAACCCCGTACCTGCCCGGAACGCAGATCAGCGAAGTGCAGTCATAAGCCACCGTAGAACACAGCCCTCTTTGTTGACGCAATCCCCGTCTAGGCTCAGGCAGGGTTGACGAACATCCCCTGTCAAAGATGACGTCGTGGTCAAGAGTGTAAAACATGTTAAAAATCAAAGCACGTTCAACAGAATAGCATCAAGCTAACGGCTGCTCCAACCGTTCTGGTGCTATCGCTTCCGCTCGCGAGACGCCGATCTACGACGCACGCGATCAGGAGCGAGCTCCCGGCGGCGCGCGAGAAGCCTAAGCTACCCCGCGCCAGGCCACCGACCGGCTAACCGTAAGCTATGAACATGTAAACAATGACATAACACTCACCCAGACAGGCCGCCGTTCTGAACCCTCCTCACTTTTTAAGAGAAAAGAGAAAACAAGACGTCAACACCGCTTCACAACGGTGACAATAACACGTCCGGCGGAATCAGCACAGTACCAACTGGCCTGTATAGCTGACTTTGAACATGAATCTGCCGCTATCGCACATTACATGCACATATCCCCTCGTGAAGGAATACTCTCATTTGGATATGAAAGATGGGGTCTTAACACGGTGACAGAGAGAATCCACTCGTCCAGAACACACAGGGATCACCAGTGTCAATGGTCGCGGCCCACTAGTTAAAACTATAATGGTCGCCAGACCAAGGCCTTCTGTCGCCTAGACGGCTAAACAAAGGACCCTAGCCTGGGGCCGGTTTCCATAAACTTTGTCTAGTAGCCCCCATAGCACTAACAGACAAGTGGAGCCCGCCAGCAAACACTACTCACCCAACCTGGAACGCACCGCTCCTCACAACAGCGGCATGTCCGACAGTTCAGCTGAGGCCTGACAGGTTTCACCCCAACAAACACAGCAAGGAACTGCAGTTGAGAAGCATGCAGCGGCGTGCTCCCAATACGAAAACCGGTGGAGGGTTTGTAGAATGATCATCATCTTCTAGACACTCCAGTACGAAGACAATATCGCCGTATTTTCTCGAAAATAGTGAGAGAGAAAATAAAGATATGATGTCAACGCATCCTTGTTTCCCAAGCTGTTCCTAATCCAATTTCTTCCATCATGGTGTCAAGTGTGGGGATCTACCGAGGCACCTCTTCCTTGTGGTGAAAGCGAGAAGGAGGAGAGCAGGTGACCACACACCTGCTTATGTAGGTAAGCTGATGAGGGGTGTGGTCAGACTAATACTGGTATTAGAGGTACATTTGTGGTTTATTCAGTACGCGTGCACGTACGCGAGATAGTGCAGAAGGCGAAGCCAAGCTAAGCCACTAACGATACAGAACTAGGCTTCTCATTATTTTGGGTTTGGCTCATTTTACCCTCAGTCACTTCTTACTTTCTTAGTTCTTACCCAGCAAAGAAAAAAGAGGAGAAAACTCAATAAGTTCAAGGCTGTGCTGTGGAGAACCTGAGATGTTCTGTACATAGATATTTGTATTAGATTGGTATTAGCTTAGTTTAGTTTATTTGCACTTACAAATGAAACAATACATTTTAATTTAAAAGAATAATGTGCAGAAGAGTTCAACCCCCCTCAAGAAACACATTCGCTTAATAATACTATATCATACTTAGGCTACAAACAAAACATACTGATACATTAATCTGTAAACATATCAACTCACATACACCATGTATATATAGTATACACATGCAGACATATGACACAAGACACATAAATAGGACATATTCAAGATCAGTTATAAGTTTGGGTTCAATAAAGACTTTCTTTTAACTTTCTTTTAAGTACAGAACATGTTGAGTATGTTTCAGTTATTGTTGTGAGTTTGTTATTTTTGCCCTGGAATGTGGGTTTGAATATAGGTGTAGTACTTTAGTAGCACCATGCCACCAACCACATGCTGGTACATTCTGTCTGTGGCTGGCTTGTCTACTTTAAAGGGGGCATACAGTATTTTAGTCCTTTTCAAGTTAATATGGGTCTTTGAGGCCCCTAAACATGTGGTTGACGTTTTTTGCTGAAGAAGAAACACCCAGATTATGCATTCTAGCAGCCCCTATACCTGCCTGTTCTCAATGGACTGTTTCTGTACCTGTAACAAGCAAGCTGCTTTTATCATACAAATACAAAGTCAAAGTCAACTTTATTGTCAATTTGTGCAAGACATACAGAAAGTTGAAATTGCGTTCCCCCATTCCCATGGTGTTTATAAAAAAGATATAGACAATATAAACAACAAAAGTTAAAATATAGGACACAATATACAACACACAATATACAAGACTGCAAAATATGTACAATATAAACATTAATACGATAATTATCATACATCTTGCAGTGGTGAGCCAGCCTGTACTGTCTAACGAAATTCAGATCCAACTTTTATACGACTCAAGATCCAGCAATAGCATAGCAATCTTGTCGTTAAAAATGTTGTCCGAAAGATATTTTAGGTTCAACTTTAGAAGAAGAAAAGAGAAGATTTACGAGCGAACCGCCATCTTGTATAAGTGCAAAGATGTCTTCAACACGCACGTTAGTAACTATGGAGAGATTGTGGCTGCAATTCTGAATGCCTCGTTTGAAGAGGGAGTGTTCTTGTCACAGCTGAACTGCAGAAAAGGCACAATATATTTAATATTTTCTCAGTGTTGGGACAGCCCCTCTTTCTGTAAAAACAATACGACAGACAGGAAAAGGCCATTTTCATAATAGGTACCCTAGAAAGGCACTTTCTAGCAGTAAACAAACAGACTATATTCTATTGTAAAACACAGTTTGACTGGTAGAATGATAGTATCCATCCACTGTAATCAAAAGTTAGTTTCCAGCCTGTATATAGATAGGGCTGCACTGATACTGATACAGAATTTCCCTGTTACTAAAATATGATACCAAGAAACATATCTAACATGCCAGAAATCAAAGTGACTTGATGCTTGCTGCATTTTTAACACATAGAAGCATGTTAGATCTCACTCATTGAGAAAAGAATAAGCATTATATATCTCAATAATTTCTGTCCAGTGATGGTCCAAGTCTATACTGTTTGGTAAACGCGATGGATCATGGTCGGTACTCGGCATCAGGACGATACTGTAGGTATCGGCAGTGGAGAAAGGGGTATCACCGCCTCCCCGAATAGACACTGTGAATGAAAAGAAACAGAAACCTGACACTACTGGTGTCGGCATATTCACGTGCAAGCTGTCTATATTCCACCTATTTTTCATTTTTCAGTAATAGTACCCCCCTGGAGTTCATAGTGTTTAGTGAGTCACGGTTCATTTTTTCTGTTCCTGTTCCCCTGAAAGGTGAGAATGGCGCTAAACCGGTGTGACATTCTTCTTTAGAGTCCGGTTACATTCACAGCGTGTCTTAGTCGGCTGTTCTCGGTTCCACTTCAATTCAACAACACTAGAGCTAGTTAAAGGGATATTTCACTTTAGTAGACCTTTAGTCAAAAAGCAGCAGTCTTACCTCCATCTAAACTCTAAAGTCATCTACAAGTAAGCTAGCGAGTAGCGACCACTGCTGTCCCTGTCATCGACTCCTCATTCACTTCCGTTCATTTTTAGGACCAAGTTTAAATATCACACTTCTGAATACAGCAAACATACAGCAATACAGCAATATTATTCTCTGTAATATATTCTTCTGAGTCAAAGGTACTTATTTTTTGTTGCAGTTTTTTTTAGTATAGGAACTATTTCTTGAGGTGTACCAACTGTCAACTTTTCACAGACTGTTTAGAATCCTTGTTCCAGCAAGGCAGCAGGTAACCGTGGTAACCACTCCCCAAATATTCCATGCAAGGCAAAGATACACAGCACACTCAAACCTACAACACATCAAATGCCGAAACAAACACGTATACCTTTGACTCAGAATTGTCTGTTTTACTCAAATCTGCACAGCAGTAGTTTGTTTATACTTAGACTAGGTCCCCAAAATGAATGGAAGTGAATGAGGAGCCTGACACCTGGGCGGAATGGTGGTGTTGACAGCAGACGACAGGGACATCAGTGGTCACTAGCTTATTTGTAGATTACTTTAGATGGAGGTAAGACTGCTGAAACTTGTTCTATTCAAGTGAAATATCCCTTTAAAGCTAGTTCCTGTTTGCACTGAACCACGGGAGCAGGGAAACTGAAGCGGCAGGCCTGAACACAGAGCAAATATAACGCAACAATAGTGTCAATAGCGCGAACGCTCCATGGCGGCTGGTGTTGGAAAGTAAATCGCTTGACACAACTTTATGCGGTAACAAAACAAGTGTTTAAAAGACGTTGTGGACCTGCTGACAGTTTTTATACAATTCCTTTTTTATTGGACTGAGCTTTCGTTTTCCACATAAAAGGAGGCGTGAATTGCTCCCGATGCATGATGTGTGGCGGATTATGTTGGCGACACGATCGACACCAATACTGGGACTCGCAATTAGGGATGCACCGATCTGACTTTTTCAGTCCCGATACCGATACCTGGGTTTGAGTATCGGCCAATACCGATACCGATCCGATATCCATTGTCCACATTTTTTTTCCAAAAAGTAAAAGAAAAAATTATTTAATCCACGTTTTTTTTTTTTTTTTTTTTTAAAGAATTGTAAAGGATCACAAGTGTGTTTTTGATTTGTTGTAAACAAAGACAGAAAATAAACTTCATTCATTCAATTAATAAACTGTATGCCTCACTGTCACTGTGTGGAAGAGACTGGGATCATTCTTTTGTGCAAGGCAACATCTGTTATGGTTTGTAACCGACCCCAATCGCACAACACAAGACAGGTATGAGAGTAAGCCAAAACAGGGCAAATCTTTATTATAGAACAAAAGGCGGAACAGTCCCTTTATGGGAGAACACAAAAAACACTAGAGTCAAGGAAAACTGGAAAATGCGGCACTGTGCCTTTAAGAGGCGAACAGGCTAAGGGACTAGGGCTAAAGGACAGGGCCAGGGCTAAATGTCAAGGACCAGGACCAGGGGCACTGGAGAGGGGAACAGGGGAGAACACAAAACACTAGAGTCAAGGAAAACTGGAAAATGCGGCACTGTGCCTTTAAGAGGCGAACAGGCTAAGGGACTAGGGCTAAAGGACAGGGCCAGGGCTAAATGTCAAGGACTAGGACCAGGGGCACTGGAGAGGGGAACAGGGGAGAACACAAAACACTAGAGTCGAGGAAATAAGGAAAATGCGGCACTGTGCCTTTAAGAGGCGAACAGGCTAAGGGACAGGGCTAAGTGTCAGGGACAAAGGCTAAGGGCCAGGGCTACGGGCCAGGGCTGCTTACAGGGATGAGGACAGGGTTTCGACGGCGGAGGCCTTTCACGGGGACAGGGGCCCGACGGCGGAGGCCTGGTACGGAGACAGGGGCCCGACAGCGGAGGCCGGGGGGAAGAGGCGCCATCCTCCCGTGGAAATAGGGAGCGATGACGCGCCGGCTTGACGTCTGGAGTGGGAACACTGGCAACCTCCCGTAGAGAATTAGAGAGCGAAGGCGGTGTCCCACTCCAGGCACGGAGATCCTCTTCCTCCTCCTCGGGGGGGGGGCACGGAGACTTGACTTGACTTGAGACAGGGGCCCGACAGCGGAGGCCGGGGGGAAGAGGCGCCATCCTCCCGTGGAAATAGGGAGCGATGACGCGCCGGCTTGATGTCTGGAGTGGGAACACTGGCAACCTCCCGTAGAGAATTAGAGAGCGAAGGCGGTGTCCCACTCCAGGCACAGAGATCCTCTTCCTCCTCCTCGGGGGGCCGGGCAACGCAGAACAAAGGGGTCCCAGGGGACCGGGGCGAAGAGATGCCATCCTCCCGTGGAAAATAGGGAGCGATGACGCGCCGGCTTGACGTCTGGAGTGGGAACACTGGAAAACCTCCCGTAGAGAATTAGAGAGCGAAGACGGTGTCCCACTCCAGGCAAACGGCGACAGGTGGTGATGGCTGGCACGTCGTCTCACGCCGGAGACGCGGCAGGTGATGGTAACGTACAGGATGGTAACGTACAGAACTCCATGAACACAGAGTGAACACAGATACAGAACGACCCGACCAGGACTGGAAGGGAGGTCCAGGTATATAAAGCCCTCTGGGGCGCTAATCATAAACTATGACAGCTGCGTGAAGGTAGTCCAAGGGTGGGGGCTGGTGAAGAGTAGAGGAGAGTAAATCATCGCAAGGGTGGGGGCTGGTGAGGGAGAGTAGACAGGGAAAAGTTCAGGGAACAGGCGAATCCTCACAACATCAGGCTTGACTTAAAACATTACTTTCCTAACTTAGTGAAACTAAATGTAACAAATTAACACATAGATATAAATGTACTGAATGGTTATTTCTTATTTTATTTATTATAAAAAATAAATTAAAAAAATCCGATATATATATTTTTTTTTGCTATTTTACTGATATCGGCTACCGATACCAATATCGGATCGGTGCATCCCTACTCGCGATCAGATAATTGGAATATTCTTTTTGGGGTACATCCTAGTGAAGGTAAGGGCTATATGATATCAATCCTGTGTTGATCCAAGCATGACTTCACTTCGATCACAATATATGTGTGTAACGTTACTCCACAACGTGTGCAGTTGGTGATGATCAAAGCATAAAAAAAGCATGTACAGGTGTTAAACGGCAACGTGTTTAGTGAATTGCACGTATTGCTGCATAGCGTAGTTTTCTGGGATTAGACAGGATTTCTCAAAAACTATTGTCATATTCACCACGGTATAAAACGGGAATGTATGGATGAAAAAATTATTTCTTTAACACATATTGAACGATAGATAGTCGATGTCAAATGGGCCATAGTATTGTATGCATAATATAGAATATAGTTATAGCCCTGCAAACATCACCACGTATTCCTATATTTTAGAGTGTCTGCCTTTTAACAACACATCACGCATATCGCTGTGGCGTCTATTGAGTTCATATATTTTTTGTGTTTGACACATGAATGAATGAATGAACAAATTAAAGTTGTAACAGGGTAGAGATTATGTGCAGTCTTGGTATATAATGAGGTATTTACGATGTGCTTGCAACATTGTGGGTTTGGTTCCTAATTGGTTTCTAATTGCAACACAACACACAGCAGAGCGGCAGCGTCACGTGGGGGTCGCGGCCAATCAGAGGAACCCGGAAACCGAACTCCGTTGCGGAAAGCATACACGCGACCAGGTCTGAGTCTTCTGAGGCCTCGAAGTTCCGCAGCTTGGCCTTGAACTCCCCCAGCGACATGTCCGCTGAACTGTGTGTCACCAACAGTGTGAATGGTTTATACATCTCCGGTAGTCCCCTCATAACCATCGCCATCATTAGTCCATCGCTCGGTGCTTCTCCTGCACTCTTGAGCGCTGTGATGATCTGTTCCGCCCTGATGACGTATTCAGTCACAGTCTCTGTGTTAGCTTTCTTCAGCGCGGTCAACATTATATACAGGGATACAATCCGGGGCCTACCTCTGCCGATGTAGTGTTCTCTTAACACTATTAGACGCTCTCAGCCTTTGTCCTTTGTGTCCCGGAATATCAGCCCCAAGCTCGTGTTGTCTAGGAGTGGTGCTAGCTCGCCGTATGCGTCAGCATTCAGCTTTGTATCCAGGGCTTGCGCGGCCTCCGTTATTTCTCCTGTGAGGCCCGTCAAAATTGTCTTTTTCAGCCCCACTCCGTGCATACAGCACAACATCCGCTCTTCCCAGAGCTCATATTCTTCTGCCCTTCCGTTAAACGTGGGCCACTTGCTCCTGCCTCTTGTCGCCATCTTTTGATGGTAGCGTAACTTAGCTGCCCGTTAGCTTAGCTTTAGCGTCTCGCGGTTCTCCCGCTGCTAAACTAGCCTATAATTTTTAGCTAACTAGCTATCGTTATTTTTGCTCTTCCGTGATCTGGGCCCATAACCTGTTGACAGAGTCACCTGGGGAGCAAAATAACTGGTCATGACAACGAGGTCCTCTTTAGCCTTAACTGGCGTGGTTTATTTCATATGTACATTTGCACCACGAGACCTGCTCTCCTTGAGAGCTAGAGTGAGAGAGACAGAGGAGGAGGGAACATTCCCTCTTATACCTGCTACCTGACGCCAGCTGCTATAGCTACGTCTCCTTACGCCTATAGCGCCCTCTTGTGGAACAGTTAAAGTGTAGTTATATTCAATCATATTATTACTTACATTTAACAACAACAATGTATGAATGAAAAAATACAACGCTCCCACATCTGGAACGATAGATAATCGATGTTGAATGGGCCATAGTAATGCAGATATAGCTATAATATTTAAAAAGTTATAGCCCTGCAAAGAAGGTAAACATCTCCATAGGCTTACAGCGCTGGCAGACTGGGTATAATGATGGGCACAATGCCCGGCGCCCAATGTGTTAACATCCAAGGGCCCACATGTGGGCCCTCATGAGGACGATTCGCGACGCGCCACTTTGCCGACCTCTAGCGGCTTGGGTGTGCATTTCTCTTAATACAATATATAGATAGAATTAAAGCCCTATTTGTTGCCTGTCAATAGCCCTTTTAGGTGACAGAATCCGTTCAGCGGTTCTCGAGTTACATGCCAATATGTGAGGCGTGCGCTAAAGTACACATTACCACCCCCAAACTCCGGGGGCTCTAGCTCCGTCAATCATTTGGCGATCTCGAAAACTTTTGGACAGGGTTGTAGCCAATGAGTGTGGCTTTCTATTGATACCCCATGATATGATAATTGGGGATCTAATATGGTCTCTATTGATCGATTTATGATAAAGAAAAGCAGGGTCCCACAATTGGGGGACCTACAGGCTTAACAGGTTAAGAGTGTTGTGTTCATTCATAGTTAAATACAGTAGAGGTTGAGTACTTCATTATCTAAAGATGGTAAGTTAGAGTGTTGTGGTCATTCATAGTTAAAGACAGTAGAGGTTGAGTACTTTATTATCTAAAGGACATAAGTTAGAGTGTTGTGTTCATTCTTAAATGAAGTAGATAGAGGTTGAGTACTTTATTATTTAAAGATGGTAATTTACTGTAAAGTAAAGTGATTTGGATTGTGTGTGTGTGCATGTGCTCTCTCTCTCTCTCGGTGTGTGTGTGTGTGTGTGCATGTGCTCTCTCTCTGTGTGTGTGTGTGTGTGTGTGTGTGTGTGTGTGTGTGTGTGTGTGTGTGTGTGTGTGTGTGTGTGTGTGTGTGTGTGTGTGTGTGTGTGTGTGTGTGTGTGTGTGCGTGTGTGTGTGTGTGTTTATATTTACATTTAGTCATTTAGCTGACGCTTTTATCCAAAGCGACTTACAAGTTCTGTACGACAAGCCATCAGGAAGGGCACAACTCTATCAGCTGAGCAACAATGTTCATCAAAGTGTTGAGTGCTACAGTGTATGTTAGTTTATTAGGACAAGTGCATGACAGTACGGTTAGTTAGGGTTAGATATTTTATTTTTATTTTTTTTAAAAAAAAATTTTAATTCAGGAGGATAATTCAGATATGTCTATACCGAACACTGTGACCTCATTTTCTTCTTCTAAATTCATGCTATATTATGTTATTATGTTATTTGATACTATCTTGTCTAGCACAGTCTCTGGAGCGTAACAGTAAGAAGCATTTTGTATGAAAGTATTCTGTACTTCTGTATGACAACTATTAAAGAACTTGAACTTGAACTTCTTCATGGGACGAGGCCAAAGATTTGAGCAGAAGCGCGTGCACACAGGAATGCGCTGCACTCGCTATAAGTACCCACCTGGGCTACTTTGCATATCAATAGCGCCGGTCGTCAGGTGTGTTAAATACGTTCTCAGATACATTTACACCTAACTTGTGAATGAAATGTGTTACATTCCATTCGTAGAGGCAATTAGGCATCGTCTTTAGTCTGTGCCAGAGTCATGATTATAAGGCTCTGGTCTGTGCTTAAGCGAGGGAACATTTATGCGCATGCGTGGGAGCGCGCGTGCACGTGGCGTCATTAGCGTGCATGCAATCAGAGTTGATATGAGGAACGCACCGCTGGCGATGAGTGTCTTGTTTGTGAGGTTAAGGACGTAGGTTCTACTGGATGACCTGGTGCTCATCGCTGTGTACACTGTTGAGAAACTTTCAACAAATTACTATTTCATTATGCATTTAAAAAAAATACAGATTCTACTCATTATCATTATTGTTATTGTTGTGATTTTACAGTCGGGCATATGATCAATTGATTGATTGATTGATTGGACACTTTAGAATGGGTACAATACAGTACGGCTTAATACACCTGGATGCAGAGCAGAGAAAGACTTTCGTCTTGTTTACATCAGGGTCCCCCATTTTCAATTCATCATGACATTTATGACATACACGACATACAGATACTGTTACATCCATTGATTGATTGATTGAAAACTTTATTAACAGATTGCAGAATGGGTACAATACAGTACAGCTCAATACACACAATTGTTACGGGGATGCAGACCAGAGAAAGACTTTCGTCTTGTTTACATCAGGGTCCCCCATTTTCAATTCATCAGGACATATATGACAATAATGACATACATGACATACAGATAGACAGTACTGCTACATCTATACATTTATGACATACAAGATTTGCAAATACAGTACTGTTTGTGATACAAAAAGAGTCCAGAAAAGGGAGTATATACATTTGACGTAGAAACTGTACATTGGAGGAGGTTTGGTGGGGTTGGGGGGGGGGTTAGGTAGGAGGGGTTGGGGGGGGGGGGGGGAAACACTGTACAACTGTACAAGCAAAACTGTACATTGGAATATTGACAACCATACTAGGTAATTTACTGTACATTGGAGGGGGTTGGGGGGGGGGGACACTGTACAAACAAGCAAAACTGTACATTGGAATATTGACAAAACCATACTAGGTAAATTACTGTACATTGGAGGGGGTTGGGTTAGGACATTTACAGGGGCCAGTTTCGAATTGCAGTCTCCCGTAGGTGTTCCTTGAGAGTGGTTTTGAAAGTGGGTAGTGATTCACATTCCTTTACAGCTTTAGGTAGGGCGTTCCACATTGATGTGGCATAATTGCGAAACGTGTTTAGTCCCTTGTTTGAGCCGAATCTGGGTTTAACATGATTTGTGGAGCTCCCTCTGGTGTTGTGATCGTGGTATTCACTGACCTTTGGGAAGTATTTTGACATGTACATGGGTACCTTGGTCGTGTAGTGTATCTTGTAGACCAGGCCCATTGCAAGTTGCTGTACTCTGTCGTCTACTCTAAGTGTTACGAAGGATCAGATTAAACCGAATATATATATTTATTTATTGATATATATTGAATAGTATTTGTGTAACTGAGGGGTACAATTCCCTGACTGTATTGATAAGTATGGTATCATTAAACCACTACCGCTTTATGTACTTTAACTACTGGCCATACAGTACACGATATCTAAATATGATGAACACTTTCCCACCATGAAACCAGGTCCACACAAAGGTAATAATCAAATATTTAATATATAGCAAAAGGTATTATAATATTCACCATTACATTTATGATTTGAATGCTCTTGTAAGGCAAATGAGTACTCGTAGGCAAATCAACACTGAATGTCCAATCTCTGGTTACGCAGGAAGCAAGTATACAACCTGGCTCTTAGGGAATTATATCTATGGTCACTTAATGATTATAGCTGGATATACTGTAGGGGTCCTGCCGGTTGTAAGCCAGTAGGGGGGGTAGGAGAGCCGTCGGCAGTATCCCGTCTGGTCAACGATTTCTAGGGAGACTTCACGTACAGAAGACAGTGCAGTAGAATCTTGATCCACAGATGAATACACCTTGGCTCTCTTGTAGGCTGTAGCTGTAGCTGTAGCTCCACAGTGAAGAAGAAGCGAGGCGACCTCAGTCTGGTCTGAGCGCCGGCTCACCTTGACTCCTTTCGGGGTAGATCCAACACTCACCGGTGCTGGCGATTATCCGCTCCACAAATCAAAGTACCAAAGCAAATATATATTCCATGCCGCATAGGGCTCAGCAGTCGTCGGGTAGGTAATCCAATGTACAGGTCCACTCGGTCCTCGCCTAGAACTCCTCGGATGAAAGCACCACGCGTGGTCTGCCCAACCTGGTTAAGACTCTAGATAACACGAGGAAGCGATGGGGGTGCTGCTCACTTTAGAACTCTAACCGCACGATGCACCATACATAATAGACTATTATTACTTAATAGAAATACGGTGCCAAACTCTGGCAATTCAGCTATTAATTCGCACGAGGTCTCACTGCTATTCTAAGGCCAAACAGGCCATACTACACCGCACGCGGTATCGTGGGGTGAGGCTTCACGTTCTGTTACTTAGTTGGGTAGAAGGGTAAAGGACTAAGAGGAATTCTACATTTCTTGCGCCATATTTATATGCACGGTGGACAAATAGTGCCACTCTGCTTTCGGTAGCCGTATTCCTGCGCGGAGCCGGGGCTAGTAAGGGCATGTCTCGTCGGTACCTTTGAACTTGAACGCCAGGGGCTGGTCCCTGGCGCCTGGTCCTTTTGTCCAATAAGAGAATGAACTATTATGGGCTGTAGTAGAATAAAGGAATATTCCGTGTATATGTACAAGGAATATACAAGGGATATCAAACGATATACAAATACTATTCAATATATCCATAAATAAATATATATATTCGGTTTAATCTGATCCTTCACAACAGCCGCCCCCTAATTAGTCCCACCTAATTAGCTAAGCAGAGACAGATTAACCGCACTGTCCACTACTCAATGTCCGCTGTAAGGGTCAGTCAACTCACAAAGTCATAGGGTCATGGTCGTCATCGATAGTATCGGGGAGCCTTGGCAGTTCTATCAGCCTCGCCACGGGTCGGGTGTAAGTCCGTCCTTGGACGAGCACTTCAGCTGCTCGGACCTTTCCATCGGCACCGGTGATCACTTTGCTTACGCGGCCAGCCGGCCACATAGCTCTGGGTAGTGACTGGTCGATAATCATGACGACTGTTCCTTCTGTCAAATTGTCTCTCTCTTTTACCCACTTCTGGCGGGTCTGTAGAGACGGTAGGTAGTGGAGTAGGAAGCTGTTCCAAAACTTGTCAGCCAGTACTTGACTGTACCTCCACATTCTTCGGCCGTTCGCTTCTTCAGGCCTGTACATTGTCTGGGGTAGCGCGGGGTCCAGCCGCCCCATCAAGAGTGTGTTGGGGGTGACTGGGTCGACATCTGCTACATCACTTGAGACGTAACCGAGGGGCTTTGAGTTCAATACTCCCTCGATCTCCGTGAGGACTGTCATTAGGACTTCTTCCGCCACGGTCTGGGCCCCAAGCACGGCGTACAGGGCTGTCTTTATGGAACGTACATCTCGTTCCCAGGTTCCACCGAAGTGAGGTGCGTTCGGGGGATTAAACTGGAAGTCAATCTGGGATGGAGCGAGGTGGGTCTTAAGTTCTGGGCCCATAGCTTGGAAGCTCTCTCTCAGCTCTCTTTCTCCGCCTTTGAAGTTTGTCCCGTGATCAGACAACAATGTAGACGGTTTTCCTTTCCGTGATGTGAATCTTCGGAAGGCCATAAGGAATGAGTCTGTGCTCATGGTTGGGAGGAGTTCGATATGTATCGCTCTGGTGGTCATGCATTTGAATACAATACCCCACCGCTTCTCGGTTCCTCTTCCTCTCTTTATATACAGCGGGCCAAAACAGTCCATACCGGTGGAGTGAAAGGGCTTGTCGCCGAGTCGGAGGCGACAGGGAGGTAGGTCAGCCATCCGGGGTATACTGGGCTGCGCGCGCCACTTACGGCAGTCTAGACAGGTTCGCTGGAAGCGCCGCACTGCTTCTCTCCCTTGCAGTATCCAATAACGACGTCTGATCTCCGCGAAGACTCTCTCTGCCCCTGCCTGGTGCACATCCTCGTCGTATTTCTTTATGATCAGCTCTGTGACCTTGTGTCGGCTGTTCAAGACTATCGGGTACTTAACGTCATCCGGTAGGTCTGGGGCTCTCCGCAGACGACCACCCACTCTGATGAGATTATGGGCGTCGCTCTCTGGGGCTAGGTGGAGCAGTCTGCTGTCTGATGGGACGGGCTTTGCTCCCTGTAGACAGGCTAGCTCATCGGGGAACGAGTCTCTCTGGGCTCGTTGTAGTAGAAGAAGTTCTGCTTCTTCGTAGTCAGCTGCTGAAATGTCAGTTGTGGGCTGAACCTCTGGGTGGTGCCACAGAAATGTCTTTAGCTGCGCACTCTCTAGGGTGAGGCAATCGTCTAGAACCGGGTCTGTGGGGACGAGTGTGTGTGTCAACCCACAGAACATAGGTTTCTTGTTCTCTGCCTCCTCTTTACTCGCCTCCCGTGGGGTGGGTGTAGGCCACTCTTCTTCCGGGAGCTTGAGGAACTCTGGCCCGTCACTGTAGAGGTTGTGACGGGTGAGGTCATCCAGGGACATTCCCCGGGTGATGACGTCAGCTGGGTTGTGTTTGGTGTCCACATACCTCCAGCTGGTTACTTCTGTTAACTCTTGAATCTCGGTGACTCTGACTCCCACGAAGACCTTGTATCTGCACGAATCAGACCGGATCCATGTGAGTACGGTCGTGGAGTCTGACCACAAGATTGTTCTTTGCACCGGGATGGTGAGTTCACGTTGGATTAACGTGGCGAGCTGCGCTCCTGCTAGGGCTGCGCAGAGCTCTAGACGCGGGATAGATTGTTGCTTGCGTGGGGCTATTCTTGAGCGAGCCAGGATGAAAGCAGTATGTATTTCTCCTCCCTCCTCTCGGGCACGCAAGTAAGCCACCGAACCGTAGGCTACTTCGGAGGCGTCGCTGAATACGTGCAGGTCGATCTTGCATGTCTCTGGCCTCACTGTGGGTGGGAAGTAGCTGCGGCGTATATTAACACCTGGGAGTGAGCGGAGTTCCGTCTCCCACTCTCTCCATGTGGATGCAAGGTGTTCGGGTATGGGATCGTCCCAGCCCTGGTCTTTGTCCCATAGCGCTCTTACAATCATCTTTGCCCTGGTGGTGTAAGGTAGAATACATCCCAACGGGTCATATTGTCTGGCGAGTGTTCTGTATACACTCCGTCTGGTGGTCGGTATTGCCGTCGACCTTCCCTGCTCCTTGGTCAGGGGTTTGTGTCTATAATGGAGCGAGTCTGTTTTGAAGCGCCAGACTAGTCCTAGTGTCATTTCTTGGGCTTCTCCTGGGATGGTCGCCATCCAGGTGTCGCTGCTCGCGGCCTTGTCCTCGGGGGAGAGGCTGCGCAGTACTTGCGGGTCGCTGCTGGCCCACTGCCTGAGATCAAAGCCGCCTTTGATCAGGGAGGCGCGGAGCTTGAGTAGGAGAGCCTCGGCTTCTTCTGGCGTCGAGACGCTTTGTAAACAGTTGTCCACGTAGAAACTATTTGTCACACTTTGTTGGACCTCTTCATCTGCTGCTGGGTCCTCTGCGACGTGTTTTTGTAGTGCAAACGTAGCACAGCATGGGCTGCATGTGGTTCCGAAAGGGAGGACTTCCCATTGATAGATGGCTGGGTGCTCATCTCCGATCCTCTCTCTCCATAGGAACCGCAGCAGGGGCTTGTCCTCCTCCACTAGTCTCACCTGCAGGAACATCCCTTTGATGTCGCCGCTGATAGCCACCTTGTCCTGGCGGAAGCGTAGTAGCACGCCTAGTAGGGAGGGGCCGAGAGTTGGGCCGGCCAAGAGTTCTTTATTCAGATTTTGTGATCCGATCTGGTAGCTGCAGTTAAACACAATGCGATCCTTGCCGTTGTGGTGGACCTTGTGGTGCGGCACGTACCATGATTCGGTCGTCTGATCGGCCTCTTTAATGTCAATTTTCTTTATGTGTCCCGCTGTGATTAATTTGGTAATCTCAGCGCGGTACACAGCTTCTTGAGCGGGGTCTTTGGCTAGGCGCCGCTCTGTGTTCAATAGATACCGCTCCGTCGCCTCTTTTGTGGCGTGAAAGGTGGGCATTCCCTCTCGCCTCAGGAGTGGAGTTGCGTATCTCATCACTCCGTTGACGTTGACTCTCTTTGTCCCGTGCTCGAGGAGGGCTATAGCGTAGATATCTTCCTTAGAACGAATGTCTTTCTTTTCGTTCTTAAAGGGCATTGTCTCTAGTGTCCATAGCCTCTCGACATGCTGCAGGAGTGTGGTGTCTCCTTCTGTCGCTCTGGAGTGGAGGCAGCTAGTGGCTGCTGTTCGGTTAAGAGACTTGGCGAGGGGGCCTTGTAATGTCCATCCTAGGCGGGTCTCGACTGCTGCAGGACAACCTCTGGGTCCTGTATGGACCCGGTCTATCGGGACTATGAGGTCTGCATGGTCGGAGCCTATCAGCAGGGTCGGGGTGGCACCGTCTATGAGCGGGATAGGGAGTTGACGCAGGTGCACATATTTATCCATCAGCTTGGCGATGGGGTAGGTGTACTGCGATAGTCCTATTTCTTGGCTGGTGAAAGCATTAGTAATCCTATACCGTCTCTCGGGCTGCCCGCTTGCTGCGATAGTGAAGGATACATTCTCGCCCTTTATCGTCTTTAGATCTCTTCTTATTGTCCGAATCGTCATCTGGTTCTCGCTCCCCCGCAGCCCCAGCTGGGCCGCAGCGGACGCGAGGAGAAGGGTCTTCTCTGACCCGTCGTCAAGGACGGCGTAAGTGTCCATGACCTTATCTTGGTAACTCAGTGTTACACGGACCACCTTTAAGAGCACCTGGGCGCCGCTGCTGCTAGCGGGGTCAATGTACATAACACTTGCCTTTGTGCTGCTGGATGGTGCAGGCTTTCTTTTGTTACTGTCGTGTAGGACATCCAGATGGGCTCCGTCACACCGACTACACCTCTTCTTTAGGCGGCACTCGGCTGCCATGTGACTGCGCGCACATCGGTAACAGCGCCTGTTGGACTTTATCCAGTGACTCACTTCTTCAGCGGTCATCTTCTTGAACTGGTCACATTGTGACAACCAGTGTTCCTTCTCGCAGTACGGGCACACCATCTTCCACTTCTCTTTCATCGAGGGGGTACTGTGGTTCTTGCTGCTCGGTACTGATTCTGATTGGTGCATGACAGTCACCGATCTTCGGCCATCGTTTACTCTCCTAGGTCCCTCTCTGGAGCTTGGTGTGCTCCGCACGAACGTATCCAGCCGTAGGCTGCTGACTTCTCTCGCCAGGAAGTCGGCTAGGTCTAGGAGGGATGGCTCGGGACCGTTAGGATCACGGTGGTCTCTTTGCCGTCTGAAGCGCTCCTGTCGGGCGGGCGGCAGCTTCTCTAAAATCCTCTCGACGTTCGAGTTTGCGTATAGTTCGTGCATACCCTTTTCTCGTTGCGCCCCCAGCATCCCTACCAGGGATTGTACTTTGATAGACAGGTCGTCTAGTGAGCGATTGTCTGTTGCTGGGGGTAGGCGGTCAATATGCCTTATCTCCTGTATTACGTAATCCCATATACGTCCATATCTCTGGTCCAGCGCTGCTAGAGCCGCGGTGTATGGGGTCGTAGAGGTGGCATAGGCCAGCGCTATGTTGTGCGCTCGGGGCACTTTCAGGTGCTTCAATAATATTGCATACTTGTGGCGTTCATCAGCGACATCCACCATCATTGTCTCTAAGCACATCCGGAGCTCCGTGTACTGTGCTCGGTTCTCATGGGTGAAGTCTGGAAACGTCGGTGTGCCAATGTATGACGCCATGGATGGCTGGCACATCGGTGAGCGTTGGAAGAGAGGCCTCCTGGGCGAGTCTCTTCTTACGCCTCTCGGTGGGCTGGTACTGGCAGGGTACCATGGCCCGCTGGTCCAGGTGCTATTCCTCAGGACTGGTCGTGCGTCATGCTCACCCGTGAATCGAGTCGGGGGTCTGTAGCGCAGAGCCGCGGGGGTATAGCCTGGGCTGTACTGGACCTCCTGGTCCTGTGGAGTAATGTGCTGCTGTCGGGCTTGACTCTCCTCTTCTCCCTCTTCTTCTTCTGCCAGGTCATCTAGATCCTGTAGTCGTCTATTTAGCCTCTCCGCGGTGTCCGCCGTTCCTTCCTTGTAGCTGGGTCTCACTTGGACCGGTCGGGGAAGGAGTTCGGAGGGGAGTGTAGACTCTCTCTGGTGGTCGAGTTCAAGGTCGCCTGCTCGGTCAGGGGAGGGTGCCCTTGACACGTGTCTTGACGAGGCCCTGGAACCCCTTGTGGAGGGAGGGGGTGTTGCCCTAGTGATCAGCTGCTCCATTAGCTGCGCTTGTAGTCTGTCGCGCTCGGCTTGTAGTCTGTCGCGCTCGGCTTCGCGCTTGGTGAGATCTGCTTCTCTTTGGGCACCGGCAGCGGCACGCTGGGTGTCGGCCCGGTCTCTTGCCATATTCTCTTCCGTCTGAAGGCGTCTCAGCTCCAGACATATGTGCTCTTCTTCGCTCCGTTGCTGCGCTTGGAGTTGTTCGCGCTCGCTAAGCGTCTGTGCTTTGAGTCGATCGCGTTCACCCTGAAGTCGATCGCGTTCACCCTGAAGTCGATCGCGTTCGGTAGAGGCTGTCAGGCTGGCGAAGAACGCCTGTGACAGCATCCTCTCCGCCTCGCTGGGGGAAGACGCTTGTAGAGGTGAGCCGCTCCTGGCTGTACCCGTTGGGGATGCGTTCCCCTGCGGGGAGTCCTGGAGCTCTATCTCCTCGGCGCTCTCCTCATCTTGTTCCGTGCAGAGTTCCATCTCTGGAGGGTTGTCTCCCTCCCGGAGCTCTGGGGGGACTACTTCTTCGGTCTTGGCGGGGGGTAAAGTCGTGTCAGTTCCCTCCTGGTCCCCACCGTGAGCTTGGTCAGTTACATTAGAACCCACTAGGGCCTCTGTGGTCGGGGTATCCTGGTTGATAGGGTCGGACATAATTTTACTTTCTACTTTTACCGCGTTTACCGTTTGTAGAAGGCTAGGTAGTATACTGGCAGCGTAATCCTCTAAGTACTGAGGTGGCTGTCGTCTACGCTGCGGGCGTTCTACTTTAGGAGGACCGTTTCGTGGAGTGTTCATCATAGGCCATTTCAATATTAATACCACTATATTAATATTACACTGATTACCATCCGGCTCGAAGGACCAATTGTAACTGAGGGGTACAATTCCCTGACTGTATTGATAAGTATGGTATCATTAAACCACTACCGCTTTATGTACTTTAACTACTGGCCATACAGTACACGATATCTAAATATGATGAACACTTTCCCACCATGAAACCAGGTCCACACAAAGGTAATAATCAAATATTTAATATATAGCAAAAGGTACATATAATATTCACCATTACATTTATGATTTGAATGCTCTTGTAAGGCAAATGAGTACTCGTAGGCAAATCAACACTGAATGTCCAATCTCTGGTTACGCAGGAAGCAAGTATACAACCTGGCTCTTAGGGAATTATATCTATGGTCACTTAATGATTATAGCTGGATATACTGTAGGGGTCCTGCCGGTTGTAAGCCAGTAGGGGGGGTAGGAGAGCCGTCGGCAGTATCCCGTCTGGTCAACGATTTCTAGGGAGACTTCACGTACAGAAGACAGTGCAGTAGAATCTTGATCCACAGATGAATACACCTTGGCTCTCTTGTAGGCTGTAGCTGTAGCTGTAGCTCCACAGTGAAGAAGAAGCGAGGCGACCTCAGTCTGGTCTGAGCGCCGGCTCACCTTGACTCCTTTCGGGGTAGATCCAACACTCACCGGTGCTGGCGATTATCCGCTCCACAAATCAAAGTACCAAAGCAAATATATATTCCATGCCGCATAGGGCTCAGCAGTCGTCGGGTAGGTAATCCAATGTACAGGTCCACTCGGTCCTCGCCTAGAACTCCTCGGATGAAAGCACCACGCGTGGTCTGCCCAACCTGGTTAAGACTCTAGATAACACGAGGAAGCGATGGGGGTGCTGCTCACTTTAGAACTCTAACCGCACGATGCACCATACATAATAGACTATTATTACTTAATAGAAATACGGTGCCAAACTCTGGCAATTCAGCTATTAATTCGCACGAGGTCTCACTGCTATTCTAAGGCCAAACAGGCCATACTACACCGCACGCGGTATCGTGGGGTGAGGCTTCACGTTCTGTTACTTAGTTGGGTAGAAGGGTAAAGGACTAAGAGGAATTCTACATTTCTTGCGCCATATTTATATGCACGGTGGACAAATAGTGCCACTCTGCTTTCGGTAGCCGTATTCCTGCGCGGAGCCGGGGCTAGTAAGGGCATGTCTCGTCGGTACCTTTGAACTTGAACGCCAGGGGCTGGTCCCTGGCGCCTGGTCCTTTTGTCCAATAAGAGAATGAACTATTATGGGCTGTAGTAGAATAAAGGAATATTCCGTGTATATGTACAAGGAATATACAAGGGATATCAAACGATATACAAATACTATTCAATATATCCATAAATAAATATATATATTCGGTTTAATCTGATCCTTCACAACAATTTGTATATCGTTTGATATCCCTTGTATATTCCTTGTACATATACACGGAATATCCCTTTAGCCTACTATAGCCCATAATAGTTCATTCTCTTATTGGACAAAAGGACCAGGCGCCAGGGGACCAGCCCCTGACGTCAAGTTCAAAGGTACCGACGAGACATGTCCGTACTAGCCCCGGCTCCGCTCAGGGATACGGCTACCGAAATGAGAGTGGCACTATTTGTTCACCGTGCATATAAATATGGCGCAAGTAAATGTAGAAGTCCTCTTAACCCTTAGTCCTTTACCCTTCTACCCAACTAAGTAACAGAACGTGAAGCCTCACCCACGATACCGCATGCGGTGTAGTATGGCCTGTTTGGCCTTAGAATATCATTGAGACCTCGTGTGAATTAATAGCTGAATTGTCAGAGTTTGGCACTGTACCGTCGAGTACGACGTATTTCTATTAAGTAATAATAGTCTATCGTGTATGGTGCATCGTGCGGTTAGAGTTCTAAAGTGACCAGCATCTCCAACGCTTCCTCGTGTTATCTAGAGTCTTAACCAGGCTGGGCCGACCACATGGCGCCTTCATCCGAGGAGATCTAGACGAGGACCGAGGGACATGTACACTGGATTACCTACCCGACGACTGCTGAGCCCTATGCGGCTGGAATATATTTGCTTTGGTACTGTGATTTGTGGAGCGGATAATCGCCGACGCCTGTGAGTGTTGGATTTACCCCCGAGAGGAGTCAAGTTGAGTCGGCGCTCAGAGAGACTGAGGTCGCCTAGCTTCTTCTTCACTGTGGAGCTACAGCCTACAAGAGAACCAAGGTGTATTCATCTGCGGATCAAGAGTCTACTGCACTGTCTTCTGTACTTGAAGTCTCCCTAGATATCGTTGACCAGACGGTCTACTACCGACGGCTCTCCTACCCCCCCCTACCGGCCTACAACCGGGAGGACCCCTTCCAGAATATCCTGCTATATCATTAAGAGTACCATAGATCTAATTCCCTAAGAGCCAGGTTGTATACTTGCTTCCTGTGTAACCAGAGATTGGACATTCAGTGTTGATTTGCCTACGAGTACTCATTTGCCTTACAAGTGCATTCAAATCATAAATGTAATAGTAACTATTATATGTACCTTTTGCTATATATTAAATATTTGATTATTACCTTTGTGTGGACCCGATTTCATTGTGGGAAAGTGTTCATCATATTTAGATATCGTGTACTGTATGGCCAGTAGTTAAAGTACATAAAGCGGTAGTGGTTTAATGATACCATACTTATCAATACAGTCAGGGAATTGTACCCCTCAGTTACAATTGGTCCTTCGAGCCGGAGGGTAATTAGTGTAATATTAATATAGTGGTATTAATATTGAAATGGCCTATGATGAACACTCCACGAAACGGTCCTCCTAAAGTAGAACGCCCGCAGCGTAGACGACAGCCACCTCAGTACTTAGAGGATTACGCTGCCAGTATACTACCTAGCCTTCTACAAACGGTAAACGCGGTAAAAGTAGAAAGTAAAATTATGTCCGACCCTATCAACCAGGATACCCCGACCACAGAGGCCCTAGTGGGTTCTAATGTAACTGACCAAGCTCACGGTGGGGACCAGGAGGGAACTGACACGACTTTACCCCCCGCCAAGACCGAAGAAGTAGTCCCCCAAGAGCTCCGGGAGGAAGACAACCCTCCAGAGATGGAACTCTGCACGGAACAAGATGAGGAGAGCGCCGAGGAGATAGAGCTCCAGGACTCCCCGCAGGGGAACGCATCCCCAACGGGTACTGCCAGGAGCGGATCACCTCGACCAGCGTCTTCCCCCAGCGAGGCGGAGAGGATGCTGGCACAAGCGTTCCTCGCCAGCCTAGCAGCCTCTACGGAGCGTGATCGACTCCAAGCACAGACGCTTAGCGAGCGCGAACATTCTACCATTGAAAGAGAACGCCTCCAAGCGCAGCAACGGAGCGAAGAAGAGCGCATATACGTCTGGAGCTGAGACGCCTTCAGACGGAAGAGAATATGGCAAGAGACCGGGCCGACACCCAGCGTGCCGCTGCCGGTGCCCAAAGAGAAGCAGATCTCACCAAGCGCGAAGCCGAGCGCGACAGACTACAAGCCGAGCGCGACAGACTACAAGCGCAGCTAATGGAGCAGCTGATCACCAGGGCAATACCCCCTCCCTCCACAAGGGGTTCCAGGGCCTCGTCAAGACACGGGTCAAGGGCACCCTCCCCTAACCGATTAAGCGACCCTGAGCCCGACCACCAGAGAGAGCCTACACCCCCCTCCGAACTCCTTCCCCGACCGGTCCAAGTGAGACCCAGCTACAAGGAAGGAACGGCGGACACCGCGGAGAGGCTAAATAGACGACTACAGGATCTAGAAGACCTGGCAGAGGAAGAAGAGGGAGAAGAGGAGAGTCAAGCCCGACAGCAGCACATTACTCCACAGGACCAGGAGGTCCAGTACAGCCCAGGCTATACCCCCGCGGCTCTGCGCTACAGACCCCCGACTCGATTCACGGGTGAGCATGACGCACGACCAGTCCCGAGGAATAGTACCTGGACCAGCGGGCCATGGTACCCTGCCGGTACCAGCCCACCGAGAGGCGTAAGAGGAGACTCGCCCAGGAGGCCTCTCTTCCAACGCTCACCGATGTGCCAGCCATCCACGGCGTCATACATTGGCACACCGACGTTTCCAGACTTCACCCATGAGAACCGAGCACAGTACACGGAGCTACGGATGTGCTTAGAGACAATGATGGTGGATGTAGCTGATGAACGCCACAAGTATGCTATCCTATTGAAGCACCTGAAAGTGCCCAGAGCGCACAACATAGCGCTGGCCTATGCCACCTCTACTACCCCATACACAGTGGCTCTAGCAGCACTAGACCAAAGATATGGACGTATATGGGATTACGTAATACAAGAGATAAGGCATATTGACCGCCTACCCCCAGCAACAGACAATCGCTCACTAGACGACCTGTCTATCAAAGTACAATCCCTGGTAGGGATGCTGGGGGCGCAACGAGAAAAGGGTATGCACGAACTATACGCAAACTCGAACGTCGAGAGGATTTTAGAGAAGCTACCGCCCGCCCGACAGGAGCGCTTCAGGCGGCAAAGAGACCACCGTGATCCTAACGGTCCCGAGCCATCCCTCCTAGACCTAGCCGACTTCCTGGCGAGAGAAGTCAGCAGCCTACGGCTGGATACGTTCGTGCGGAGCACACCAAGCTCCAGAGAGGGACCTAGGAGAGCAAACGATGGCCGAAGATCGGTGACTGTCATGCACCAATCAGAATCAGTACCGAGCAGCAAGAACCACAGTACCCCCTCGATGAAAGAGAAGTGGAAGATGGTGTGCCCGTACTGCGAGAAGGAACACTGGTTGTCACAATGTGACCTGTTCAAGAAGATGACCGCTGAAGAAGTGAGTCACTGGATAAAGTCCAACAGGCGCTGTTACCGATGTGCGCGCAGTCACATGGCAGCCGAGTGCCGCCTCAAGAAGAGGTGTAGTCGGTGTGACGGAGCCCACCTAGATGTCCTACACGACAGTAACAGAAGAAAGCCTGCACCATCCAGCAGCACAAAGGCAAGTGTTATGTACATTGACCCCGCTAGCAGCAGCGGCGCCCAGGTGCTCTTAAAGGTGGTCCGCGTAACACTGAGTTACCAAGATAAGGTCATGGACACTTACGCCGTCCTTGATGACGGGTCAGAGAAGACCCTTCTCCTCGCGTCCGCTGCGGCCCAGCTGGGGCTGCGGGGGAGCGAGAACCAGATGACGATTCGGACAATAAGAAGAGATCTAAAGACGATAAAGGGCGAGAATGTCTCCTTCACTATCGCAGCAAGCGGGCAGCCAGAGAGACGGTATAGGATTACTAATGCTTTCACCAGCCAAGAAATAGGACTATCGCAGTACACCTACCCCATCGCCAAGCTGATGGATAAATATGTGCACCTGCGTCAACTCCCTATCCCGCTCATAGACGGTGCCACCCCGACCCTGCTGATAGGCTCCGACCATGCAGACCTCATAGTCCCGATAGACCGGGTCCATACAGGACCCAGAGGTTGTCCTGCAGCAGTCGAGACCCGCCTAGGATGGACATTACAAGGCCCCCTCGCCAAGTCTCTTAACCGAACAGCAGCCACTAGCTGCCTCCACTCCAGAGCGACAGAAGGAGACACCACACTCCTGCAGCATGTCGAGAGGCTATGGACACTAGAGACAATGCCCTTTAAGAATGAAAAGAAAGACATTCGTTCTAAGGAAGATATTTACGCTATAGCCCTCCTCGAGCAAGGGACAAAGAGAGTCACAGTCAACGGAGTGATGAGATACGCAACTCCACTCCTGAGGCGAGAGGGAATGCCCACCTTTCACGCCACAAAAGAGGCGACAGAGCGGTATCTATTGAACACAGAGCGGCGCCTAGCCAAAGACCCCGCTCAAGAGGCTGTGTACCGCGCTGAGATTAACAAGCTAATCACAGCGGGACACATAAAGAAAATTGACATTAAAGAGGCCGATCAGACGACCGAATCATGGTACGTGCCGCACCACAAGGTCCACCACAACGGCAAGGATCGTATTGTGTTTAACTGCAGCTACCAGATCGGATCACAAAATCTGAATAAAGAGCTCTTGGCCGGCCCAACACTCGGCCCCTCTCTACTAGGCGTGCTACTACGCTTCCGCCAGGACAAGGTGGCTATCAGCGGCGACATCAAAGGGATGTTCCTGCAGGTGAGACTAGTGGAGGAGGACAAGCCCCTGCTGCGGTTCCTATGGAGAGAGAGGATCGGAGATGAGCACCCAGCCATCTATCAATGGGAAGTCCTCCCTTTCGGAACCACATGCAGCCCATGCTGTGCTACGTTTGCACTACAAAAACACGTCGCAGAGGACCCAGCAGCAGATGAAGAGGTCCGACAAAGTGTGACAAATAGTTTCTACGTGGACAACTGTTTACAAAGCGTCTCGACGCCAGAAGAAGCCGAGGCTCTTCTACTCAAGCTCCGCGCCTCCCTGATCAAAGGCGGCTTTGATCTCAGGCAGTGGGCCAGCAGCGACCCGCAAGTATTGCGCAGCCTCTCCCCCGAGGACAAGGCAGCGAGCAGCGACACCTGGATGGCGACCATCCCAGGAGAAGCCCAAGAAATGACACTAGGACTAGTCTGGCGCTTCAAAACAGACTCGCTCCATTATAGACACAAACCCCTGACCAAGAAGCAGGGAAGGTCGACGGCAATACCGACCACCAGACGGAGTGTATACAGAACACTCGCCAGACAATATGACCCGTTGGGATGTATTCTACCTTACACCACCAGGGCAAAGATGATTGTAAGAGCGCTATGGGACAAGGACCAGGGCTGGGACGATCCCATACCCGAACACCTTGCATCCACATGGAGAGAGTGGGAGACGGAACTCCGCTCACTCCCAGGTGTTAATATACGCCGCAGCTACTTCCCACCCACAGTGAGGCCAGAGACATGCAAGATCGACCTGCACGTATTCAGCGACGCCTCCGAAGTAGCCTACGGTTCGGTGGCCTACTTGCGTGCCCGAGAGGAGGGAGGAGAAATACATACTGCTTTCATCCTGGCTCGCTCAAGAATAGCCCCACGAAAGCAACAATCTATCCCGCGTCTAGAGCTCTGCGCAGCCCTAGCAGGAGCGCAGCTCGCCACGTTAATCCAACGTGAACTCACCATCCCGGTGCAAAGAACAATCTTGTGGTCAGACTCCACGACCGTACTCACATGGATCCGGTCTGATTCGTGCAGATACAAGGTCTTCGTGGGAGTCAGAGTCACCGAGATTCAAGAGTTAACAGAAGTAGCGAGCTGGAGGTATGTGGACACCAAACACAACCCAGCTGACGTCATCACCCGGGGAATGTCCCTGGATGACCTCACCCGTCACAACCTCTACAGTGACGGACCAGAGTTTCTCAAGCTCCCCGAAAAAGAGTGGCCTACACCCACCCCACGGGAGGCGAGTAAAGAGGAGGCCGAAAACAAGAAACCTATGTTCTGTGGATTGAACACACTCGTCTCCACAGACCCCGACATAGACGATTGCCTCACCCTACAGAGTGCGCAGCTAAAGACATTTCTGTGGCACCACCCAGAGGTTCAGCCCACAACTGACATTTCAGCAGCTGACTACGAAGAAGCAGAACTTCTTCTACTACAACGAGCCCAGAGAGACTCGTTCCCCGAAGAGCTAGCCTGTCTACAGGGAGCAAAGCCCGTCCCATCAGACAGCAGACTGCTCCACCTAGCCCCCGAGAGCGACGCCCATAGTCTCATCAGAGTGGGTGGTCGTCTGCGGAGAGCCCCAGACTTACCGGATGACGTCAAGTACCCGATAGTCTTGAACAGCCGACACAAGGTCACAGAGCTGATCATAAAGAAATACGACGAGGATGTGCACCACGCAGGGGCAGAGAGAGTCTTCGCGGAGATCAGACGTCGTTATTGGATACTGCAAGGGAGAGAAGCAGTGCGGCGCTTCCAGCGAACCTGTCTAGACTGTCGTAAGTGGCGAGCCCAGCCCAGTATACCCCGGATGGCTGACCTACCTCCCTGTCGCCTCCGACTCGGCGACAAGCCTTTTCACTCCACCGGTATGGACTGTTTCGGCCCGCTGTATATAAAGAAAGGAAGAGGAACCGAGAAGCGGTGGGGTATTGTATTCAAATGCATGACCACCAGAGCGATACATATCGAACTCCTTCCAACCATGAGCACAGACTCATTCCTTATGGCCTTCCGAAGATTCACATCACGGAAAGGAAAACCGTCTACATTATTGTCTGATCACGGGACAAACTTCAAAGGCGGAGAAAGAGAGCTGAGAGAGAGCTTCCAAGCTATGGGCCCAGAACTTAAGACCCACCTCGCTCCATCCCAGATTGACTTCCAGTTTAATCCCCCGAACGCACCTCACTTCGGTGGAACTTGGGAACGAGAAGTACGTTCCATAAAGACAGCCCTGTACGCCGTGCTTGGGGCCCAGACCGTAGCGGAAGAAGTCTTAATGACAGTCCTCACGGAGATCGAGGGAGTATTGAACTCAAAGCCCCTCGGTTACGTCTCAAGTGATGTAGCAGATGTCGACCCAGTCACCCCCAACACACTCTTGATGGGGCGGCTGGACCCCGCGCTACCCCAGACAATGTACAGGCCTGAAGAAGCGAACGGCCGAAGAATGTGGAGGTACAGTCAAGTACTGGCTGACAAGTTTTGGAACAGCTTCCTACTCCACTACCTACCGTCTCTACAGACCCGCCAGAAATGGGTGAAAGAGAGAGACAATTTGACAGAAGGAACAGTCGTCATGATTATCGACCAGTCACTACCCCGAGCTATGTGGCCGGCTGGCCGCGTAAGCAAAGTGATCACCGGTGCCGATGGAAAGGTCCGAGCAGCTGAAGTGCTCGTCCAAGGACGGACCTACACCCGACCCGTGGCGAGGCTAATAGAACTGCCAAGGCTCCCTGATACTATCGATGACGACCATGACCCCATGACTTTGTGAACTGACTGACCCTCACAGCAGACATTGAGTAGTGGACAGTGCGGTTAATCTGTCTCTGCTTAGCTAATTAGGTGGGACTAATTAGGGGGCGGCTGTTACGAAGGATCAGATTAAACCGAATATATATATTTATTTATTGATATATATTGAATAGTATTTGTATATCGTTTAATATCCCTTGTATATTCCTTGTACATATACACGGAATATCCCTTTAGCCTACTATAGCCCATAATAGTTAATTCTCTTATTGGACAAAAGGACCAGGCGCCAGGGGACCAGCCCCTGACGTCAAGTTCAAAGGTACCGACGAGACATGTCCGTACTAGCCCCGGCTCCGCTCAGGGATACGGCTACCGAAATGAGAGTAGCACTATTTGTTCACCGTGCATATAAATATGGCGCAAGTAAATGTAGAAGTCCTCTTAACCCTTAGTCCTTTACCCTTCTACCCAACTAAGTAACAGAACGTGAAGCCTCACCCACGATACCGCGTGCGGTGTAGTATGGCCTGTTTGGCCTTAGAATAGCATTGAGACCTCGTGTGAATTAATAGCTGAATTGTCAGAGTTTGGCACTGTACCGTCGAGTGCGACGTATTTCTATTAAGTAATAATAGTCTATCGTGTATGGTGCATCGTGCGGTTAGAGTTCTAAAGTGACCAGCATCTCCAACGCTTCCTCGTGTTATCTAGAGTCTTAACCAGGCTGGGCCGACCACATGGCGCCTTCATCCGAGGAGATCTAGACGAGGACCGAGGGACATGTACACTGGATTACCTACCCGACGACCGCTGAGCCCTATGCGGCTGGAATATATTTGCTTTGGTACTGTGATTTGTGGAGCGGATAATCGCCGACGCCTGTGAGTGTTGGATTTACCCCCGAGAGGAGTCAAGTTGAGTCGGCGCTCAGAGAGACTGAGGTCGCCTAGCTTCTTCTTCACTGTGGAGCTACAGCCTACAAGAGAACCAAGGTGTATTCATCTGCGGATCAAGAGTCTACTGCACTGTCTTCTGTACTTGAAGTCTCCCTAGATATCGTTGACCAGACGGTCTACTACCGACGGCTCTCCTACCCCCCCTACCGGCCTACAACCGGGAGGACCCCTTCCAGAATATCCTGCTATATCATTAAGAGTACCATAGATCTAATTCCCTAAGAGCCAGGTTGTATACTTGCTTCCTGCGTAACCAGAGATTGGACATTCAGTGTTGATTTGCCTACGAGTACTCATTTGCCTTACAAGTGCATTCAAATCATAAATGTAATAGTAACTATTATATGTACCTTTTGCTATATATTAAATATTTGATTATTACCTTTGTGTGGACCCGATTTCATTGTGGGAAAGTGTTCATCATATTTAGATATCGTGTACTGTATGGCCAGTAGTTAAAGTACATAAAGCGGTAGTGGTTTAATGATACCATACTTATCAATACAGTCAGGGAATTGTACCCCTCAGTTACACTAAGCCATCCTATTGGCTTAGAGTAGCGGCACGGTGGTGTAGTGGTTAACACTGTCGCCTCACAGCAAGAAGGTCCAGGGTTCGATTCCCGCTTGGGGACCAGGTTTCCATGTTGCCAGTTACCCAGGTGGGGTATCTCCCAGGCCTTTCTGTGTGGAGTTTGCATGTTCTCCCCGTGCTCGCAAGGGTTTCCCCCCCCGATAAGATAAACCCAATGGAAAAACATGCACAACAACAAGATCGCTAACGCTGTGGCGTCCTTGACGAAGACGGACAGGAGCACTTGGATTGGTCCCCTGGCGCGGCTCACGTTGACGCCTGTCTGCTCCCGGCTGCCCTTGGGGGGGAAGGGCGACGGGATGGGTTAATCGCAGATACGAATTGCATGCATGCATCGCATGTGTGCCAATTGATGACCTCGGAGCAGGTCCTAAATTATTATTATTATTATTATTATCCTAGGTTGTCAAAGTGGGCAGGGGTGAGGTGGGTTCTAGGAGTAAGGTCAAGCAGTAGTCTGACCAGTTTGTTTTGAGATGTTTGTAATTTTGTTTTTAGCGCCTTTGAGGTGCTTTGGTACCATGAGGTGCAAGCATAGTCGTAGTACCCTTGAATAAGTGCTCCTGCCATAGTCTTCAGGGTATTGTTTACCAGAGAGGAGATCCGGTACAAGAATCGAGTTAGTTGGTTGACTTTTTTTATTACATTCGATGCCATTTTGTCACAGGAGAGATTAGCCTCTAGGATGGAACCCAGGTAGGTAATTTCATCTTTCCTTGTGACAATATTGTCACCCACTGTAACTGAGAAGCCGTCGGTCTTGCTGAGTTTGTTATTTGAACCGAAGAGAATGGACTCTGTTTTGCCCATGTGTAATGATAGTTTGTTATCAGCGAGCCATATGCAGATTTTGCCTAGTTCCGAGCTGAGGGTTTTTTCAACCTGTAACTTGTTCTTGTCAGAGACCAGCAGGGCTGAGTCGTCCGCAAACAGGAACAAGTTGCAGTCACAAGCTGACAACATGTAATTTGCATAAATTAGGAACAGTAGCGGTCCTAGTATGCTTCCTTGTGGAACACCACAGCTCACTGTGAGGGGGGGGGATAGGGTACCGTTTACCTCCACCATCTGTTCCCTCCCCTCAAGGTAGGATTGCATCCAGCTCACTGATAGACTATCAAAGCCAATAGACCTATCGCTAAGCCACGCCCCCTTTGAAAACTCGGACACAGAGCTGACCGTGAATGACTCTCGTTGACGATGGCTGCAGGCAGCCCCTTTCCTGACTGTGATGCAAGCCTTGCTTCACAGTCACGAAAGGGGCTAGGCCGCTGGAAATTTACCACAGCAGGTAATAGACCTGTTTTTTAAAGATAACACAAATATTTCATCTAGAAGCAGACAGAGAGGGTTACAATATGCAGTGGAAAAGTACGTTCATGAGATACACATTTACCTTAGACCTCCATGGTGATGCAAGCATTAGCTATAGATAACGTCTCAAGCATTACTTACAGTTGACTTGATTGAAGATTACAAGAACTATGACGATAATCCATGATTACTATTGCTGATACATTTAGTTTAGTGGTCCAACGCAGTATACGAGCTAGACCCGACAGTTGTGTCACTAGTCACTAGAATGAGGAAAAAAGTGAGAGCTGTCACTTGCCAACAATCCTTCATAAAGGGGTGAGACGTCAGAGAATGGTATGCTGCACATTCTAGTGTACATCAGGTCAAATGATTGATTACACTAACTATAAATGTATAGTGATAGAGACCAAAGTAAAAATACCTAATAATAAAATAGACCTAATATAGGGGGCGACAGTGGCTTGGGAGTAGAGCAGTCGTCTGGTAATCCGGAGGTTCCCGGTTTGATTCTCGCTCCTCCCGGGCAGCGTGTCGAAGTGTCCTTGAGCAAGACACTGATGAGCAGGTTGGCACCTTGCATGGTTGCCTCCACCATCGGTGTGTGAATGTGTGAGTGAATGAGTAAGATGTGAGAAACAAATTGTAAAGCGCTTTGGATAAAAGCGCTATATAAATACAGCCATTTACCATTTACCAAAATACCTGTAAATCACAGTAAATGGGTACAGGTCAGGACATAGCTTTAACACTAAGTATAAGTTATATTTAATATAAATATAAATAAATGCATATACAACACATTCTCAAGATAGATCACTCTGATTAGAAAAGAAAACCCACAACTAAAGTGTACATAAATAGCCACTATTTTTAATATATACAATAAATATACATGGATTTACAGTTACACAAATGGATGTACGATATAAACTGTAATAGCGAACCTTAGTTCTGCCCGATCATTCTGGAACGTTGGTGATGATGTCATAGTAGTACCTTCTAGAACCTCTAACATTCCTATTTAAGCATTGTGTTTAGCTTTCAAGTAATGTCCACCTTCCATTGGGGGAGCCTGGTGCCCACAGGCCGGCACTCCTCATCTGGAGTAAGAGGGGAGGAGAGAGGGGTGATGGATAAGGGGAGAGGGATGAGGGGGAGGTGAATGAGGAGAGAGGTGAATGAGGAGAGAGGTGAATGAGGAGAGAGGGATATTATTCAGTTAATGACATGATTGTAAAGCTGCACACATTCCATGATGCTCACTTTAGTCTAAAAACATAAATCAGACCTATTTCATTGTCACTCATGTCCTGTCTTGGGTTGACCTGTGTCGTCTCTGTGAGGGCAGTAACATCTCCAGCACACCTCATTCTGTGAAAAAAACACAAAAAGCTGAGTATTAGCTAAGCATAGACAGATAATAATAATAGTTAATTTATGGAGCATCTTTCATACATAAAATGCAGCTCAAAGTGGATTTTATTGACAACAAACATAACAACTTTGACAGATCAACATTTGTGTTTGCCTTGTCAGGGATAAAACGAAAAGTCCAGGACTTATTTACTGTTTACATCGTTGTCCCTGTTGTTACTGGTTTCAAGTGGCACTATGGCATCTGAAGTGCATCGAACATTCTTAGTGCATGTAGTAGTATTCATGTTATTAGTATTCTGTTGTCTGTTAGCCAGTTCTTTATACTATCAATGGTGGTCACTACATTACATCTATAACTATAACTGTCCTTGTTGGTCATCATTTCCACTGTTATGCACCTGGCTTGCGGTAACGTTGCTGACGTTATGATGCAGAAAGCTACCTTATGATAAAGAAGGCTCACGTTATGATGCAGAAAGCTAACCTTATGATACAGAAGGCTCACGTTATGATGCAGAAAGCTAACCTTATGATGCAGAAATATCTGCGGTATGGTTACATGTTGGCAGCTAACGTTAGCTAGCTGCTAACGTTAGCTAACTGGGCTGGATATACGAGAGCTAGTTCGCAGTCAAAGTCAAACGTTAGCAAACTAATAGTTTGGTCTATGTTTCTAATACATGCCGTCAAATATTATGTCTTTATGAATTGACCTTACCTTTGAGCAAACATAAGTGTCCTTGGTAATGGTCTTCACATTCAGTTGTGTATGTGGTCGACGACACAACATAATCCATCGCTTGCATTTCTCTAGTTTTCGTTTGGGCTTCGGGAAAGGTATGAAATATACTCCTCCATCCAGTCTTTCAGGGTACCTGGTGTCGAATTACAGGTACCCCACGCACAGCGTTTCACCATCGGATATTAGGTAGATAATAACATATAAACTGAACTCTTACACAGTGGTTTTGATCACAGCCGTCTGGTTTGATGCAGCCCACAAATGGCTTTTCTGGTGTTGACCGAGTTTTCTGCAGCGAAGTTTTTGCTGTGATATGATTGGACAAATTCTATTTTGGGGCGTGGTTTAGCGACAGGTCTATTGCTTTTAGCTTGTCAATCAGAATGGAGTGATTGACAGTGTCGAATGCCTTTTGTAGGTCCAGCATGACCATGCCGCAGTATTTGCCCGCATCCACCTCTTGTCTCCAGGTGTCTCCAGACATTTATTACATACAAGATAGGCTAACATTACATACAATCTTGTAGGCTCATTTCTAATAATTAATGATCGTTGTTTAATCAATTGATTGATTGATTGAAACGTTTATTAACAGATTGCAGAATGGGTACAGTACAGTACAGCTCAATACATACAATTGTTAAGGGGATGAATGAATGAATGAAAACTTTATTTAACAGATTGCAGAATGGGTACAATACACACAATTGTTAAGGGGATGCAGACCAGAGAAAGACTTTCGTCTTGTTTACATCAGTTATTTATCAATTATAACCGAAGGGTTATGTATATAACCCAGTTCTATGAGTTAAATGGTGCGCTCAGCACCTGTCTGCACTGTACTTCACTTCGTGCACGTGCACTGAATAAAAAATTCCACCATGTACCTTTACATCCCAACATCCGTCTGACCACACCCCCTTCCGCTTACCTTCATAAGCAGGTGTGTGGTCACCTACTCGCCTCCTTCCCAAACTTTCACCACAAGGCGAGATCAAGGGCCGCAGCGGCGTCCAGGTGCTGAGCGCACCATTTAACTCATAGAACTGGGTTATATACATAACCCTTCGTTCTATGTCGTTAATGGCTTGCTCAGCACCTGTCTGCAACAGGGGCTGAGCGGGAGCCATAGCCCGACCAATGTACCCCGCTGAGGCCCCCCACAACCATCAGACCGGGGAGGACCGAGCCCCCCCGACCCTCCCTAATGGAGGATACCCCCCCTATTGGAGGTTCACGGGAGGGCGACGGATCCGACCGTGCGAAGAGGCACTCAAGCAACTCAACGCACAGGGTGAGCAGACCATGGCTTGACCCCACGACTACACACACGCACAACCCGCATGCCACCCGGGAACGAACGGAAGGAACAACCTCGTTACTGCCCCCAGAAATCACTGGGTTAAGAGCAAACCCAACCCCGTGGCAAGGCCGTAGCAGCGGAGCGCGAAGGAAGACCCAGACCCACTGAAGGGACTGGATCCCCTGGAAAACGGGGGCCCGGAGAGGTCAATGACGCCAGGCATTAAGACCCCACCAGGTGGTCACTTAGTGACACCGCCCCCCACATCGCCAGCGTATTCGGATAAGGCCCCTCCAAGAGCAGGCCCTTTCCCCCCAATAGCACACCGCCTGGCACACTGACCCTGCAGAACAGGCAGTCAGCATGGCCGTAAGCACACAAAAAGGTTAACCAACGGAAGCAGGTAGCGCACCGGGGAAACCAGGCAACAGGCTGTAACCTGAGCCTGGAGCACTGTGGACGAGACAGGCGCCAAAGGAGTCAGCTGAAAACAGCCCCCCCGGCGGAAGGGGCGTATGCTGGCGTTGTTGCATGACAAAGCCTCCATTAAAAAAAACCCACCCAGAGGGGTCGAGGCAGAGAAGGCTGACATGATTGGCAGACGTCATGAACGTGCAGGGGCACACTCAACCGGGTAACCCGGGAGTTGACACTGCTCCAACACACCAGGGAATCAACCACCCTCTTGGTACCGACGGTGGTTGTTCCTATAACCCCTCAAGAAAAAACTCCAAAACACGCCTGCGGGCATACACTGGCTATACCACAGTACAAGTGTTTCAGTTTTCAAAAAAGGGTTAACCCAGGCCTACGGTATCAACGAAACTTTACTTCGGACCGGGCCCGGCGGCACGGGAAGCACAGGGTTACCAGAGGAGGTCCAAGACCACCCCAACAGCCCCCTCTTCGCCACGCGTGAGAGAGGAGCGAAAAGAATGGAGAACCAGCCCTAAGCACACCGCACTTGGTATTCCCAGGCGGTCTCCCAACCAAGTACTAACCAGGACCGAACCTGCGTAGCGTCCGAGATCGGACGAGATCGGGCGTGTACAGGTTGGCATGGCCGTAAGCCATTACGATAGTGCAGAGTACAATATGTACCCAACAAAGGGTCTCCATAGCGCCTAACCCTGTGACACCCGGACCGACCCGGTATTTTCCCCCCCGAAAAAAGCACAAGTCCCTCAGGGTACCAGAAGAGCAGATCTGCATCCCCGGCGGACAACGGGTTAACTGACCTGGACCAGCGCGACCAGACCAGTCCCGTGTCCTAATCACGCCGACATGCCCACTCCAGAAGAGGGGGTAGGTATGCGTGTCGATCTAAAACATGAAAAGAGGGCGCCACCCAGACGGTCCCCATTTAGACCGTGCTCAGTGGCCCACCCCAAGGGCGTGAGACCCCTCTACCTATGTTCTGATCTATTCCGTTAACATCCCCCAGATATGAATGAGAATTCATCGAGACAACCTAGTAAACTGGCGCTCGGAAGAGACAAAACTCCATCCCAGTTGCCCTATAAAAACGCTGTTTTAACAAGCAACCAAGGCGCACTTAGCCCCTGTGTGATTCTTTAACAGAAACACACGAGCCAGCACTATGTATGCGTCGAGACCCAAACACATCAATGGATAGTCCAGCAAGACACCAAACATTGTTCCTCCAAGTCGCCTGGGAGAACGACACGGAGCCGTCGTGCTTCATGTACCTTCCTCTTTTTATTCAAAAAAGAAAGAACACAGACTGACATGAATCCCTCGTGATGCAGCTGAGGGTAAAAATTGTTTACATTTTTACTAAGGCTGTCAAATATATCGCGTTAATATCGCGTTAACTCCCGATTCTATTAATGCCACTAATTTTTTTAACTCAAGATTAACTAAAAAAAAAAAAAAAAAAAAAAATTTTTTTTACTAGACTTCACTCAGGTGTATTATTGATGCTCTCATTGATACTATGTTTGTTTCTGAAGTGTGTGTGTGTGTGTGTGTGTGTGAGAGAGAGAGAGAGAGAGAGAGAGAGAGTGTGTGTGTGTGTGTGTGTGTGTGTGTGTGTGTGTGTGTGTGTGTGTGTGTGTGTGTGTGTGTGTGTGTGTGTGTGTGTGTGTGTGTGTGTGTGTGTGTGTGTGTGTGTGTGAGATATAGAGAGAGAGGGGGGTGAGAGAGATGAGGAAGGGGCAAAAGAGAAAAAGAGCTGGGAGAGTGTGTGTGTGAGGGAGAGAGGGGGGTGTGTGATTAATCAGCCCTTGTGTGTGTGAATGTAACAAGTTCCTAACGTTTTCTTTCCCCTATTATTTCATGCACACTTTATTCATTGTTTTAAATTATTATTTTCTTTTAAGTTATTTTGTGCATCACTCTGTTTTGAATTTGATGCAAATTTGCAATGCATGAGGGTCATCCTTTTGTGTTAAATGGCTGCACAAAGCAAGCATTTGTTGACTCGCATGTTGATAAGAGTATTAAAACTTGGAACTTGAAAAAGATCTGTTTAAGGTAAAAAAAAAATGCGATTAATTTGCGATTAATCGCGAGTTAACTATGGACAATCATGCGATTAATCGAGTTAAATATTTTAATCGTTTGACAGCACTAATTTTTACATCCCACCACCCTCCCATAGGGAGGAGACGGAAATCCCCAGAGAGACTTCCCACGCGAGCTGTATAGATTGAAAAGAATATATTGCAACATTGAGCTATGTAAAATTAGGGTTAGGGCTCTCAGAGGAGGAGGCACTGAACCAATACACACTCAATAATCGAATTGAATCGAATACACACACAATAGAGCAGGACTCCTTTTTGAAGTTCTACTCACCTTGACAATCTGAGGAGGAGGCTCTGAACTTTGAGGAGGCTCCCTCACAGGGAAGGAGAGTCCTAACTCACAGAAGGCCCGAGTAGGAGCTTCGTGAGGAGGAGCCCTGACCACTCCCTGAAACAGATCCATCATATGGACCTGAACAACTCACGGAAGTCTTACCAACAGAGACGCGCACAGTGACGTACTCTATGGCGGGGAATTTCTGCGGCGTGGGCCCAGGAAACTCCCCCCCCCCCTCTTACCCTGTAACGTGCCGAACAGCAACGTGACAGGAACCTTGAAGGACAGGAGGTTTTAACCCCTGCCCATCAAAAGGGGAGGAAAGGATTACCAGTTCACCCCTTTACGACCCCACACCCATGATACGATGTAATGACAAAAAAGAGCATGACACAGTCATAGTCAGCTACATGAAGTGTCTAACAGCTTCACACAGCTCATGTGCTAACCTGCTATCTGATTTTTACTAAGGAAAAAAACACAGAATAGAGAGTGCCCCCTTAAGAGCCCCGGTACCAGACTTACACATGTGCTTCTGTGGCCAACCTAACCCAGTTGTAGATCACAAGACACACACAACCCTTTATCACAACAAAAAATGGCAAGTACACTCTTGCTACAGAGGAACGCCGTTTTTCATAACGAGAGAATACAGAATCCTCGATTAGTATCGACTACAGGCCTTGCTAAGCACACACGAAAAAGCGACCAAACAATCTTTTCTTTAGGAAAATATAGTTTCTCAAGCGGTTAGCACAACCCCAGCAACTAAGCTAAGGGTTACATCGTATCCCCACAAACACAGTGACACAATATATTGTAAACAACATGTCTGAGAGGAGGGTGGGGATTGGGGAAGCCCCAGGGAACCGGGGGGATCACCCCTCCTACCTTACCCTTGATACGGCCCAGTTGAACAGGTAACCCTGTTAATATGTGAACACACTGTTCATTGTCATTACAGGCTGAGAAAATAATTCATTCTTCACTCATATGTCACTAAGCATAGCTTTATAGGTTAATTAACCCCCTTAGTTGTGAGTACACGGTACATGAACACACATGATGTTCTCAACACAACTAACCAGATCATTTTTACACATGTAAACAACAACCCGATTTGTATGGAGAAGAAGCTATACCAGTGACAAGACAATTCACACACAACACGCGTCGTATCCTCAATGTATTGCAGCAACACCCGTTTTGGAAAACATCGTTATTACAAAACATTTAGAAGGGAAGGAAGAAGACGTGTTTAAGGTCTGGTCGGGACCTTCCTACCGTGAGCGCAGGCCAAGCGAACTGCAGTCTGGCTAACGGGGCACCGACGTTAAACACAGCATTCCTGTGTTGACGACAAGGGCAGCGTCGCTGCGCCACCCAGCCGCTACGGTTCTCCATGTTGACGCAGTCCTCGCCGGCCGGGCTCCCGGTAGGTTCGACTAACATCCTCTGTCAAAGATGACATCGTAGTCAGAGTGTTTAAGGCATGTTATAGTCACAGAAACGTTCAACAGTGTAGCATTAAGCTAACAGCCATTCGGCTGATAGCAACAAGCTAACGTATACCAGCCTGGTAAACACAGCGAGCTAACGCTGCAGCTAACAGCTGCGCAGCTAACAGCTGACTGGCTAAAACAGTAGTCCACAACTAGCACGCAAGCTTAAGCAGCTATCACCTGAACTGTATACAATGACATAACAAGCCACACTTCAGACAGGCCGCTGTCCCAATCCCTCCCCTAACAGGGAAAAGAAAAAGAAATGTCAGAACACAGTTGTCGACGGTGATCCAGACATACACGGGGCCCTTTGAGCATGGAACTTCCGATAAAGAAGATCTTATGCCCACATTTCCTCGTTAGGGTATACTTTCATTTGTATATGAAAGATGGGGCCTGCACGGGACAGAGAAGCATCCGCTCTAGAATCTTGGGATCACCAGAACCTAGCGCGGCCCACTAGATTAGCCATCATGGGCGTCAGACCCAGATCCTCCGACCGCCGTTTTAAGCCGAGCAGAGGACCCTAGCCTGGGGTCGGCGTTTCGTAAATTGTTAGCTAACCCCCATAGCATCAACAACAACCAGAGCTCGCAAGCAAAACAGTACGTACCCAACCTGGAAACAACCGCTTCTCACAACAGACGGTGCGTCCTACAGTCCAGCTGTGTTGCTGGAGGGTAACCCCATCCAGCCGCAGCAAGGAGGATTGTAGTTGGGAAGCATGTCAGCGGCGTGAGCTCCTAATACGAAAAAACCGCTGAAGGTCGGAATGATCCAGACACTCCAGTAACGAAGACAATATCGCCGTATTTTCTCGAAAATAGTGAGAGAGAAAATAAAGATATGATGTCAACGTATCTCTTGTTTTCCAAATTTCTTCTACTAACAACCTCGTCAAGTGGGGATCTACCGAAGGCACTTCCTTGTGGTGAAAGTGAAGAAGGAGGCGAGTAGGTGACCACACACCTGCTTATGAAGGTAAGCGGAAGGGGGTGTGGTCAGACGGATGTTGGGATGTAAAGGTACATGGTGGAATTTTTTATTCAGTGAAGTGAAGTACAGTGCAGACAGGTGCTGAGCAAGCCATTAACGACATAGAACAATGGTTATAATCAATTATAACCATTCATCCAACGCCATCGGTTAAATGTCCTTTCAAAGGCAGATCTGGAGTCAGTGTCGTGTTTCGTCGTCTTCGTTCTTAAAAAGGACATTTGTAACTCACTAGCTGATCCAAAGTCAGCTCGAAGCTGATTGGACGCTTGTCGTTCTGACCCAACAGTGGGTGTGGGCGTGACTCCACACAGCAGGGTGACGTCACTGGTGCTCAGACAGTCGGACGGACTTGAGCAGCACAACAAGTACTGTGTCAACTTATTATTCAATGATACTTTGTTTTCATTAGCCTTTCCGAAATCCATAGTCATTTCTGTGTAAAGCGATCATTGTTTTTTGGAACTAATTCCACGCGTCGTTCTCCGGTTACAATTATTTATTTGGCCATGCGGGAGTTAGTTTTAGGCGAGTCCGTGTGACTGGATCTGCTTCGAAACGGGGACATAATTTAATACAAAGTTAACACCGACAGACTCTTTTTTTTGTCTGTTTCGAGTGTCTTTTTTCCATTCCTTCCCCCCACTTATGTATGTAACTGTTTTCTTTTTTTTATATGCATGCCAAGTTTGAATCGACACGTTTTTCTGCCCCAATGACGTGGACCAGCACGATGAGCAGTGGGTACAGCAGCTTAGAGGAAGACTCGGAAGAATACTTCTTCACAGCTAGGACTTCTTTATTCAAGAAGCCGTCAGGAAAACCGACACAGAGCAAGGTATTTAATAAAACCATTATTATTAACAAACACTGTTATGAATTGAAAATGGGGGACCCTGATGTAAACAAGACGAAAGTCTGTCTCTGGTCTGCATCCCCTTAAAACAATTGTGTGTATTGAGCTGTACTGTACCCATTCTGCAATCTGTTAATAAAGTTTTCAATCAATCACTCTTCGCTGAAGTTGCCCCCTGTGCAAACACATTAGGTCAATTGTATTGTCATTATACTACTACGGCACAAGTAAATTACAACGAAAATAGGTTTGGCGTATTTAACCAGAGTGCAAATGTAACAGCAAAGTGCAGTAGGCCTACTTAGTAATAACAATGTATCTAGGTGATTAATTAAACTTGGTATAAATATATATAAATTAGTACTACTGTACTGGGTATTAATAGTGCTAAGCAGATACAGCGTCTGTGCGTCTCCCCCCTGGCTATGACTATAAAAACAATGGACAGATATTTGCATCATAACAAACGTGTGTGTGTGTCCTTTAATCCACGTTCGCTTATTCCAAGATTTAGCCTACATTTTATGCAGTATCAACAAGTGTTAAAGGTTGCAGGTTGGAAGTAAAACAATGTTCAGTTTGTCTCTAGACAAACTAAATTACTTGAATGAGAATAGGAGGGAAATATGTGTTTAGAATTGAGCGGATATATATATATATATATATATTAATTTATTTGAATACAGTTGGTATTGGAATAGGGTGTGTGTGTGTAATTGGATTCTGATTTACAGCCGCTGCAGACGTCTGGAAAACTAGGTCAGATTGTTGCTACTTGTCCATTTCTGGTCAGATTCTGTGTTAAATCTCCCTCCCTCTCATAGCAAGTTCTGTGTTACACTATACGCACGCACACACACCCACACGTGTCTTGTTACAGTCTCGCGACTCAGCATACAGTAAATGTATTCGTCTATTATTCTTCCTCTCCATCTCCCACTTCTCCAACAATTCGTCTGTGTGTGCGCGCTTGCGTGTGTAATACGTGACGTCAGTGTGCGCTTGCAGATTCTCTGCGTGACCTTTAAATATTTCCATAATATGCACTTGTCTAACTTGACACAGTTTTTCACTCTCTATGACTGCGTGTGTGTGTCTCTCTTTCTCCCTTTCTGTCTCTTTCTCTCTAAAGCCTCTTTCCCACATGAACTGTGGACAATGCACTGAGAATTTGGTGCCAGGCAGCTGAGGCAGGCATCATTGCTTGGAGTTGACCTTTCGCACACAGCATGCGACTATCCGTGGTGGCAGACGTGTTCTCACATAATGGCAACACTGCGCCTATAGGTAGAGCGAGGGCATGACACAGACATGGAAAAAGTAAACAAGGGCAACCTCAACCCCCCCCCCCCCCCCCCCCCCCCCCCCCCAGTTAAAATAAATGTCTTCAATGTAATAAGAGAAATACGATCAATGCAGAAAATAGGGGCTGTCTCTCTCTCTCTGTAATGGACAGAATGGTAAAGACAAGTAGGACAGACAGAAAAGCAGGGAGAGGGAGAGGGGTTTCCCACGGTCCTTCATGTTATTAGCAGTGGTTCCTTCCAGCTTGGGGTCCGAAGGCATATCGTGTAAATAATGCGGATTGCACTTTGTTTACATTTTTAGTTTTGGTCTAATGTGTGGGATGGAGTTTACTAGTAACTTATTATACAGTGGATTTATCCAGACCTCTCTTGGCAGAGCCTGAGGCGTGGCCAGCAGTAGCGACCCCTGAGCCCACTCACCTCCAACCCAAAACCCCCAAATCAGACCAAAACAAAACATGTAGGCCTAAACAAAGTGCAATACCAAGCCGGGCTCTTTTGCCCAGAGAGGTTGCTGTTTGGTGGCATACAGAAGATTCGACTTTTTTTTTTAATATCCCCTTTCAGTGGAAATGAAACTAACGACGTAGAAAAATACGGTTCCCTCTGATATTGCAATATGTTTCCCGGTATTGTTCAGCCCTAGTGAAGAGAAGCATGCACACATGCAACAAAACAAGTCCTTTTAATGTGTTATTTTCTCAGTGTGGAGGGTCTCATTTGTGACGGACCCTTTTGATATGGCTATGGATGGACCACCACTAATAATAATAATCTGTTAACGAGAACTCTGGACATGCAAAGACAGATGGACTCATACAGCTGGTGAGAGAGAGAGAGGGAGAGGGAGAGAGAGGAGTGGGATGGGTTCACCCAGTAAGCATTTATAATGCCCCGTCTCTCCCCCTTAACCCCCACCTCTCTCTCTCTCTCTCTCTCTCTCTCTCTCTCTCTCTCTCTCTCTCTAGTAGTAGTGTTAATGTAGGCAGGCAAATGGAATGTCACACAGTGGACATAGGGTTTATCCCCATTGCGCGCACACACAGAGCGCCTGTCAATGTGATTTTTACTGTATGTGCAGGACATTAGCTGCAGAGTCCCACTCCCCACTAATGCACACACACACACACGAACGCACGCGGCCACGCGCGCCGCAACTGTCTGGGGGAAATGTCACGCGGGGGCACTGGGTCTCTCTCTCACGGGAACCAGTCAGGGGTAATCCCCTCCCATCCCATCCCCCCAACACACAGCATGGCAGAAGCGTCTCATGATGGGTTGAGATCATCATCCTGCTCAACAGGCTTTGCTGCCGTCTGTCCATCATCTTCATAACGCCAGGGTTTTCCACTGTTGATGACAAACTCACACATTTCCTTCATATTTAAAATGTAGTTAAAAATGTAACAAAAAAAAACATTGGCAATGCTGTACATGTGACGGGACGTTTGCTCTCCGCCTAGCGTTCGCTCTTGTGAGAGGGTGAAGAAAGGTGACTCTTTTTGAGCGACGCCTTGCAACAACAACATACAGGGATTCCACTCACTCTGGTTGCTCCCCGCTGCTCCTCACTCTTCCCAATAGGCAGTAAACCTTGTTCTTCACGTCACCAGGCACTTCCTGATCAAGTTTTCTTGCCCCCCTGAGCCCGATCCGAGTCATTTAATATTCAGTATCTGCCAATACATAAGAGTCCCGCTCCTATATATGTGTATGGATAATACAGGATAATAACAGGACCCTAGTGTGAAATGTGTCAGACTGAGAGAGACTGTCTGAAGCCATGTGAGGTTTAATCTCATGCAGGGTCATGTGGTCAGAGCAGAGGCAGGGTACGCCATGCTACCAGGCTATAGCACCGTCTCTAACTGATTAATGGACTGTCTGACTGGATGTGCCTATGTAGTTTTATGTTAAAGGAAAACGCCAACATTTTGGGTAATTCGCTTATTTGCCATCTTCCCTGGAGTTAGACAAGAAGATACATACCCTTTTCTTCTCTGTGCGTGCATTAGGCTTAGGGAACAGCCGCTCCGTTAGCGTAGCTTAGCTTCATCACTGGAAGTGGGGCAGTCCTTTACCCTGACGTCCCCTACAGTCACGAAATACACTCCAAATACAACTCCAAAACGTTCCTGTAAACATGTTGTGACCTGTGTATTTACCACGTGGAGAAATAAAAAATAATTGAATTTGACAATTACGTTTTCTAAGCAAATATACTCTGAACAATTTTTTGCCCAACCACTCCTCTCGGAGCGCAGTCAGTGATTTCACACAACGCAGTGATACTTACCGGTTGTTGGTTGCTGGTGTTGATAGCAGCATATCAACACCAGCCATGGGAATACTGTTTTCTAAATTGGGGAGGCTTTTAATCGTCAAGGTAAGAGGATTTTAAGTCATGGTATCCATAAACTTCAATCGGTTTGGATCCTTTGAATGAAATGAGAATGTAAATAAACACTGGCGTGGGCGGCTACGTGGCGTAGTGGGCAAGGCGCTCGCCACAAATGCGGAGACGCTGGGCTCGCCTGTTCGAGCCCAGCGCTCCACATTGCTTTCAGTTTAGCTGGTCGTTCATACTAATAAACATTGGCCGTATTAGGGGGTGGGAAACTGATGGGTGGGGATCGGGCGTGGACAGCGACTCCTACAGGTCGGTTGGTGCGCCTGCGCAGTAGAATCAGGAAGTGTCGGGGGCAGCGTGAGCCTCCCACGCGTTACTCCTCGCCACTGAGAGATCGAGCTGCGCAGGTGAAAAGATGCGACTGCTGTTACCTCAAGTACCGGAGGGGACTTGTGCTATGTATGACTTAGTCCACATTGCAGCCGGCTTGTGGGAGGCAAGAAACAGCGTTCGTGACAGGGGAGGGTTGAATTGGATGATACGAAATTGGGATGGGAGAAAATATAGAAAATGGGAGAAAAAGTGGATAAAAAAAAAAGTAAATAAACACTGGCGTCAGCCGTCAGGTTATTAAGTATCACTGCGTTGCGTGAAATCACTGACTGCGCCCCGAGAGGAGTGGTTCGGCAAAAAATAGTTCAGAGTATATTTGCTTAGAAAATGTAATTGTCGACGTTGGCCGAGCAAAATCTCAGAGAGAGAGATATTATTTGTCTCAATAATATCTCAATAGGTAGAGTTTTAGGAGGCGAGACTGTGTGTACTAGTAGGTAGGGTTTTTAGGAGGTGACACTGTACATGATGTATACATAGGGTTACTTATTAGGAGATGTCTTATCATGCCTGCCTATCATACTTTCTGTTTGTCCTCTGGGCTGCTTTGGTTCTGAGCCTACCCTACCTTTGCCCCTACCCTGCTCTGCCGTCCTGGAAGAACATGTGACGTAACACAATTTCCCGGGGGGTGGGTATTGTCCCCAACTGTGCTCTACAGTGCCGATTTCAGCAACTAGTGGTTTCCTTTGGATATCTTTCTAAGATCAATCTGTGAGAGAAAAGTCCCTTCTAGTTTTTCATCTCTGTGGAAGGCTTGTACCTTGCCCCTCACACACGCACACGCACGCACACACACACACCATGACATCACCTACCAGCATAGTGTTTTTTCTCAACAACATGCCTGCAAGCCCTGATCCATTACTTTCCTCCTTTGACCCCCCCACAACCTCATTCTCCTACCCTTATCCTCCCTTCTCTCTCATTCTCCCCCTCCTCCCTCTATTCCTCCTCCTATCGTGCCTTTTCTCCCCTCACCCTCACCTCTTCACAGCAGTTTTCATGATTAATTCTTCGAGGTGTACAGTCAAACCAGTGACGTTTTGATTTCGAGGACTGAACTTGATGTCACAAATAATGGCTGCTGGTCATTGAAAGCTATGGAGATTAGGGATGCCCAGATCACGTTTTTTGCCACCGATACCGATCACCGATCGTCGTGAGCCATATCGGCCGATACCCATCCGATACCGATTGTTTTTGATTAAAAAGAAACGAAAAATTATTTTATATAAAAAGTTTTTTTTTATATATATATAAAATATATATAATATAAAATTAGACTTGTACATGTATTATCTGCGAGACATCGCCACCACGTTTAAGTCAAAATGCTCGCTATCTGCAAACAGCTCCACTGTCTGTGTGTACTCTAGTAGCCTCCAGCTCCAAAAAGGATTCTCCGGCGCTGCAGCGGGACCCTATTGGTAACGTTATGGTTTTTTGGTCATTTCACATTCAGCAAGCCCTCAGCTCGAATACGCATTAAATCAATGTTATAAGACATTGATATCAAGAGCTATCTGTAGCTACTGCTAGCCGGCTAGATGACGTTAACACTTTGGTTGCCTAAGGTTAAATTAATGATATACCATAGATTGCCAGCGCTATTTGTCTATGGAGAAAGTCCCCTTCTTTGCAGGGCTATAACTTTTTAAATTCTATTGCTACATTGCCATTATTAGGGCCCATTCAAAGTCCTATATGTATTGTTCATTGTGTAGCAACGTTAAACTTTTTCATTCACATATTCATAGTAAAGTATGGTCTAATGTATAAGTATGTTTTCATCTCTTTCTGCAGCTTTCTCCAGAACGTGATATATAGCCCCAAATGCATTATATTGATGATGAAATACAGTTTGATGGCAATCAGCGCGATATAAAAAATTCCAACTAGACGTACTTCTAGAAGTTACTACACGTCATCTGATGTTGACCGGATGGGCGAGGGGGCGTTTATAATTCCGTGGGCAGCGTTATACCAATCATCTAATGTGGGTCAAATGTTGATAATATCAGTTATTATCGAAGACGGTAACGTTACACGCTGAAACTCACCCCAGTCTCCGTGCGCCGTTGGGCGATCATCGTCGAGTAGAAATTTTATCATTATGGGATATATTATTACCCGGTCCATCTCCAGCTTGTATAATGGTATATACGTCCAAATCATGTTGTTTATCGAGTTATTGGCAATCGATCGCTATGTAGAGTGACGAGCTAGAGTCACGGGACATGTACCGAGTGGCCGGAAGCAATACGGACGTCTAGCAAAACCTCTAATGCGCTTCCTGTTAAGCGCTTGCGCCGATCGGCCACCAGATGGCGCTCCTGAACCGCCAGAGAGCTCAGTGGGTCCTGCTGGTGGATCTCAGGCCAGCGGAGGGACATTATGAATCCGATCGCAGATTTTTGAAATATTGATATAAAGACGACGTACAGCGTCCCCCGGCAACTTTAGCATGGCCAGCAAAGACGTCTAAAGACGGCTCCCGGCAGTCAAAGTGTTAAGACAGAACTTTAGTTCAATGGGACATTTCGTTTTGAACAGTAAACTAACGTCAGCTAACGCAAGCTAACGGAGGTATGAACATGGACTACTAGACTTTCTGGATCATTTGTTGATATCAGGAGCTATCGGTAGCTAGCCGGCTAAATACCGTTAGACAATGCCTACTAAACGTGAATAGTTGACTGGGTAATTTTGTTTAAACAGTAACGATAGCTAGGTAGCTAACGTTAGCTCAGGTCGAATGCACTACAGACTCGAGCAGGGGAGCCTCCTCTCAGTCCTCAGTGTTTACAAACTCTACACGGGGGCGGGCGGGGCTAGGGAGGAGGAGCAGCGACAGTTTGCAGGTCCTGTGTGTCTGAGACAGACAGCGAGTGAGAGCTTCGCTTGATCGGTTTCCGCTATCGGCGAATATGACTCATTATCGGAATTCACAGATTGCATATTTATACTGAGTATCGGCCGATAACGATCGGTGGCCGATCGATCGGGGCATCCCTAATGGAGATCTAGAATATCTTTCTTTCTTTCTCTATCTGTCCCTTTCTGTCTCTCTGACTCCTCTCTTTATCTAACGTTATCTGTCACTCCGTATCTCTCTCTCTCTATCTCTCCCTCTCTCCCTCTCTCTCTCCTTGCTGTGTCATTTACCCTATGAAAACCTGGGCTGTGTTTTGTGTGTGAGAACAAAACAGCAGAACACACGCATCCCATAATAATTCCCCAACAGGAAGCTAACCCGAGAACAGGAAGTGACACACAATGGAGGAGGAGGGTAATCACTTGTTGGCCAAGCTGCAAAGATGGAACTCACTCCAACCTTAAAGGAACACTCATACCAGCCAACCTTAAAGGAACACTTCTACCAGCCAACCTTAAAGGAACACTTCTACCAGCCAACCTTAAAGGAACACTTCTACCAGCCAACCTTAAAGGAACACTCATACCAGCCAACCTTAAAGGAACACTCATACCAGCCAACCTTAAAGGAACACTTCTACCAGCCAACCTTAAAGGAACACTCATACCAGCCAACCTTAAAGGAACACTCATACCAGCCAACCTTAAAGGAACACTCCTACCAGCCAACCTTAAAGGCCAACTTGCAGGTTAAACCCTACTCTTCAATTATGGGTAGTTTACATCATTGGTATCTATTTTCATTATTTATTTTTTTCCATTTGACGCCGGAAATTCCACTCAAAGGGTTAAAAAGGTCCACGCACAAATAACATGTATGGAGCTAATCAAAAAGCTTATCAGACGCTATCAGTGCTGTGACGTCACTACCGGTAACTTATGCCTTATGCCCGTCCGGGTCACAGTACTACTGGCTATATGGCTCTGGCTAACGTTACCCCGCTAACGTTAGCATTATGTCTACTTAACTGTCATGAACCATTTTAAATCGGGGCACGTAAAAGAGTTTTGGGAATGAGTAAAATGGGCAGGTCCTCTTCTCAGACCTGTGGGGCAAAGCACTGCACACGCATCATGCCGGCTAGCAAGCTACACGTCACGGCATGTTGATACGATAGTAGCCCCCTAGTAGCCCCACTCGGTGCATCACAGTCACGAAACGGGCTAACACGATAGCTATTAGCTAACTAACGTTAACGTTACAAGCCCAAACACCTTATAACTACTACTATTGTCATGTCCATAAGTTCCCTGGCAGAATACTTGTGAGGACAAAGGTATACAAAGAGGAGAGAACCATTTTAAATCGGGGCATGTTAGGAGTTTCGAGAATGCTGGCTACCAAGCTAGCTAACTTAGCTACTAACGTTATATACACAATATGTACAACGACACAATGATTTACATTATTACAAATATGGTAACGTGGTTGTGGCTTTTACAAATAGTGGTTAGCTTTAGAGATGAATGGCTATGATCACGGAGCCAATAGTGTTAGGTGAAACAGATACTAGCTCCTCGGCTAGTAGTAACAAGAAGGCTCCTTGCTTCCTGCCACTACCTGCCTGTGATTCTCAGAGCCCCTGTTGCCCTGCACCTGCTGTGACGTCATCATTTAGATGACACACGCACGTTATGAACCATGGATTAAAATATTCACGTGAGGGCGGTCAGGTGGCGTAGCGGAGATTGCGTTCGTCACCAACGCCGGAGATGCTGGATTCGCGTGTTCGAATCCAGCTCCCGGCGTTGCTATCAGCTTGGCTGGTCGTTCACACTAATACAATTGGCAGTATTAGAGGGTGGGAAAGCTGAAGGGTGGGTCCTGGGCGTTGTGGACAGCGACCCCTACAGTTCGGTCAGGGCGCCTGCTCAGCAAGGGTAGGATCTAGGGAGAGATAGTGCGGCCTCCCACACGCTACACTCTCCCCGGTGAGAATCTGCGCGGCCAGGCTGGCCTGCCGGCTGGCTGCACATGCGTCGGAGGAAAGCATGTGACAGTCTCCGGTCTCTCGGACCAACAGTAGGGGAAAGTGTGCAACAACCAGGAAGGGTGGGATGGGAGAAAAATCGGAAAAAGGAGGGGGAAAAAGATTAAAAAAAAAAAAATCAAAAAAAAATCCACGTGTGTGGTTGTGGTTGGGTCGACAAAATGTATTACATTTTTTTTATTTATTTTTTAGCATTTTTACAGCTTTATTGGTCACGCAGGACCGACAGAGGAGAGGGCGAACGGGAGGAGAGGTGGGAAAGACATGCGACAAATAATGACAGGAGCTGGGATCGAACCCGGGTCGGCCGCGTAGGTGCGCGAGGCACTATGGTATGCGCCACCGATTGATTGGTCGTTAAGGATTTATCTACTCAAACGACGTGTTTGTCTAGTGTGTTACAATAGGAACTATTGTTTAGGCTTGTTGCCACATGGGGGGTGCACCAGGTTATGAGGAGAGAACGCCTGTATTGTGAACTAGGCTGTACGCTAGAGCTGCCGCGGTATTGATGTTTTCCTTACCGCACAAATTTGCAAAATATTTCCTACCGCCGCGGTTATTACTGCACGCAAAAAAAAAAAAGTTTGAATGCATTTTTTTTTTTAGTAGTAGTAGTCTACTCTTTATAGCATATAGCCTGCCTCTAGTCTAAATGTCTATCTTTAGAGGATGACTTTGCAGCATGAATATTGTTTGGGATTCGGCAAGCACGCATTAGTTATTGAAAGTGAAACACGGATTCGAAGTTTCCCCTCTGGTCGTGCGCCGTTCACTCGGTGTCGCGGGCAGGGGGTGGTTACCCCCCCGACCCTTTCTTATTATTATTACTATAAAGTTACTACTTTATAATAAAGGCATTCTTTTTGTGGCATTAACATTATATAGTTATACGTTCAATAACATCAGCGTATTTACCGGACCATAGCAAGGCAAGCAACTCAATTCATATCTCAGTTCCTTTCTTTGCTCAGAGCGTGCTGAGTTGTCCCATTCTGCGGTCTGTTAATAAAGTTTTCAATCAGACAAGTGTATAGAACGAAGGGCTTTTATTATAACATTCGTTGCAGACAGTAAAATCATTATGTCTCGTTTAGTACTCCTGAGGAGCGATGGTAGTCCACTCCGGCGGGGAGCTAAAGCTAACGTTATTAGCCGTATTGTGATGAGCTCTGATCAATGGCTGACATTCAGGACGTAAAAAACTGCAGGACGCTCCAACGTGTGACGCGTCTCTCTTCTGACCAATCAGTGGTCTGCAATGTTTCACGTGACTTTTCTGGTACCCAATAGGGTCGCTTGGAACCTCGATAGAGGAGTAGGGGATATCTGCAGAGCCGCAAGCCCAACGAGAGGAGGGTACTTTATTATTATTATTATAAAAAACAGCTGTGATGCGGTATTCAGCCTACTCTGCGGTGGCCGTGATGTAACAGCGATACCGCGGTAATCGCGGCAGCTCTACTGTACGCTGAATAAATCCCATACCCAGTTGGGTAGAAATAATGAAAACAGTAGACTTCATCTGTATATAAGCCAGGACATACTAAAACATGGTGACAGCGGTAGTGAACCTAGCCGACAAAGTATCGTGAGCAGCAACAATTATTGCGGAAGGGAAGAGATTGTCAGCATACTAGCATAAGCGCTAGCTATTACGTTTCCCGCAACATGGAAGGATTAAGACCACCACAAATGTTGTGCCTGGACTCAAGTAATCTTTTCATGGACATGGAAGACATGGAGGGACGAGTTTGTGCTCTGTGGATATCAGTTGGCGGTGACGATGAAAAGAAAAAAGTGCGACTTTTCTGCTATCTGGCTGGCGAGAGTGGCAGAGAACTGTTGGTCGGATACGCTGATGGGTGATGTAGCTAAGGATACCTGGAAGTTAGCTGACAGTGACATTATCAAACGGTTTGATCAACACTGCAACCCCACCATCGAGTCAGGAAAATGCTTACAATTCCCATCCCTAGTTCAGAATGAATGCTTTACGTTCACTTGGTCTGCTAGTGTTAGCCGTTAGCAATGCCAGCAGCCCACTAGCTCGCTTGTTTGATTATCTCACGTTCACTATTATGTGAAAAACAAAACCATACGTTAACATGGAAGCTCAGACATTTCAAGCATCAACTATGTAACTTTTTGTAAGAATGAATGCCTTTGTTCCTGGAAATAACGTTAACCCGCTGAGACTAATATCTAGCCGTTAGCAGTGATAGCAGCCAGCTAGCTCACTTGTTTGATTATCTCACGTTTGCTATTATGTAAAAACAAAATCATTATGTTAACTGAGACTTTGCACCTTGGCCAACAAGGAACCAGTCAGAGGACAGCGAGAGAGGTTCATTATAGAACAGAACATAGAACAACAGACAACATGTGTTTCTGTGTGTGTGTGTTTGTCCTGTCCTCTTCATGTTAGGAACATAGCCTGGGGTTTGTTATCGGGGGCAGCACAGTAAACACTGTTTGCTGCCTCTGCAGAGGTAATGAAATGATAGGAGAGGAGAGAGAAAGAGAAAGATAGAAAATGAGAGGAAAAGGAGGAAAGAAAGAGTATCTTAGCATATCCCACACAGATAGAATGCTGCTCCAGTAAGAGAGGCCTTTCACAGAATGTTCAGAATGTCCATTTGTCCTCCATGTTGGAAGCGACAACGGTTGCTATGTGTTGATATATGAGAAATAGCCTAGCCTATAAGAACAACATTTTTTATAATTTGGTGTTTATTATTGTATTACTGGATCTTGTAAACAAGTCACAGCTTCTCCAGTGTTTGACCCACTTTTAAAACACTGCACTTTTTCTTTTGAAAGGGGTCACAGGCAGCCATGTTGGAAGAGTGACAGCTACACAAACACGCTGGAGAAAAAAGGCATAGATTAAAAGATCAATCTTGGTCATTTTAAAAATAGATTTGATTCCAATTAAAACAGATTTTTCTTTCTCAGATGTTTTTTCTCTTGGTCCTGGTTTTGTAGGAGTGAGGCGTTTGTGTTGAGTTTACGAGAACAGAAGAGATATGGAACATGCCCTCATGAAGCCTTAGTTTCCATAGAGGCTTCTCCCTCCGGGTCAAGTCAGCGTTAAACAAATTAAACTAGGACAGAAATCAGTTAAAGGCCCCATAAAATCAAAATAGTTATTTGATCATATATCGTTGATTGGCACCTTTATGGCAGTATCTGTCCCAACAATTACAAAAAGTTGTTTCGTAGGTAGGCTATTCTTAACTCATTGATGGCCAATAACGAGTCAACTCGTTATTGCCCGCCAATGCTTGAGCGCCAATAACGAGTAAACTTGTTTTTGGACCCTTTGATATTTTCCATTTGATCCCCGTTCTAAACGATCATCTGGATCACTCTAGCCGTCCCTGGCTCAATTGCCTACTTTGGAATTGCAATGCCGATCGAATCTCACCAGGTGGCAGTATCGCCTACCTTTTGAACTCTGATAGAAAGGGACAGGAGAGACAATGAATGAACTGGATTATCGAGACTCGCTCTGAGGGGGAGGAGCTCTTGCAAAGCAATCGCTAGCAGATCTGCTCGCCTCAACCTATAGTTTCCCGTAAACACGTGTAATTACATAAACACGGGTAATCGTCATTGCCGATGGGATCATTGGAATTATTCTTTTTGGAGTACCTCCTGGCTAAGGTAATGACCCCCTATGTCTATTTTACCGAACCTGAAACATGTTTCTGTAACGATCACAGTGTCTTACTTTACCGGACCAAAACCAAGCGTTTTCTAATGATCGCATTTTCGAGGTAAGACTACCCCTCAAATGTTTAGCGTGTAATAAACTACAAACTACAGTGTGTAGAAACAAAATTTTTTTTCATGTTGGACTAGAAATAGTGTCTGTCAAATGAGCCGTACTATTGTCTCCATAGCTATAATATAGAATATACAATAGCTCCGCAAAGATCGTGAAATATCGTGAAAATGGTCAAGAAAAGCTGGCGCTCGAAAGTGCAGATGGGGAAAAGGGCGTGGCCGTCAATGAGTTAATGGTGTCTTAGAATTTCCTGGAAGACGGATGAAATTTTTTTTACGAGTCATCCTCATCCTGCACATGGGGGCGTATAAAAATTGTGCATCCAATGAAATGCTTTTTGTTGACATTTACAGCACATTGTAGCTTGCTAATCTTGCGTAACGTTGCTAACGTTAGCTTGCTTGCTAATCGGTTGACCGTAACACACATTCAACACCTCCGTAAATGCCAATCAATATCTGTGACAAGTCCCTCGCTAGCTTCCAGTTGAGCTAGTTTGACGACAGGAATGTGATGACGTCAGTCCAGCAGCGTCAAATGGCAGTGTAGTTTCTCAGTGAACGAAAACGTAAATGTTGTTATTTTGCTACCTTTACGATTAATTGCGAATATTTTCACGTTGAGCTATAGATTGTGGATGAATACGCACAGAAAGGTACACCGTGCAAATGTTCATGCTTTATTTGTTTTAAATGAGACGATTTAGAAATGGGCAATGGGGAAATAAATACATTGCTATTTCAAGAGGGTGGACCGTGGAGAAACAGCAATGACGTAACCACTACACCTCCCTATAAGGAGCACCCACGGGTGGACCAGACTGGTTAGCCGACCTGAAGACACAAGATGGTGTTTGGGATCACTCCATTTATGGATGTGCGTGCGTGCGTGCGTGCATCAGTGTGTGTGTGTGAGGTTATGACGAGTGCGTTGTTGTGTGTGAGAGAGAGAGAGAACAGACATGTGTGTGTGTGAGTATATATATACAATGGAGTATATAATATTAGATGACAGAACAAAAAATCCTTTATAAAATTATTTTTATTAATAAGAATAAAATAAACTATTTTGATGCTGTTGAAAGTAAACATTTCAAAAATAATATTATGTTACCGCTGCTGAGCTATATAGCTAATCTCCGTTGGGCACTTTGGCTACTTAAAAATCAGCTGACACTAAGTATGCAAAGCTTCAGCTCACACACACACGCACGCACGCACGCACGCACACACACACACACACACACACACACACACACACACACACACACACACACACACACACAATACATCCTAATAATTACACCATGCTAGAACACTATTCCAGTACACCATTCTAGTACACTATTCCAGACTACTACTACCCCAGTCACTCAATGCATAGAAAATACATCAGGCTATTCTAAAAGTATCGATACTAATTCAATGACGTATTGGACCATTTTTAACGGCTGGTTATCGCAGTACCTTTCTAGTGTCTGTGTATTGTGCAACCCTAGTGTGAGATAATAATATCCACTTGACTTGGGCAACCTGAATGAGCAACAGCAGGTTAGTGGTTTGGCACAGCTGTGTGTGTGTGTGTGTGTGTGTGTGTGTGTGTGTGTGTGTGTGTGTGTGTGTGTGTGTGTGTGTGTGTGTGTGCGTGTGTGTGTGCGTGTGCGTGTGCGCGTGCGTGCGTGCGTGCGTGCGTGCGTGTGTGTGTTTAAAAGAGAGACTGTATAATTTGATGCGTGTGTTTGTTGCCATCATGTGAAGTAGGGGTGTGTTTTAAATACAGTCTCTCAACCTCTCCTCCTGTTTGGCCTCATAACACCGCTGACCAACTGACATAGGATATCTGTGTTGTGTGTGTTTAAAACCAAACACAGGTGGGTTTGTTTGAGAGCATTTACTATCTAGCCTACATGTTACATTACTATCCATGTGTTACATTACTATCTACATGTACATGACTATCTACAGGTTACATTACTATCTAGGAAACTTAAACTCTGTGCCCTCGCTATCTCTTCTAACAGCACTGGACTGTCACCAGTCGCGCTCGAACGCACGCTCGAACGCACGCTCGAACGCACGCTCGAACGCACACACACACACACACACACACACACACACACACACACACAGAGGAGCAGGTCAGTGTTGTATAATTTGATCAGTCTGACACTGAAAGCAGGCGGCTAACGTCATGGAGAATATGAGCTGGTCTGCCAGGACGCGTGGCTACGTTGTGTGTGTGTGTGTGATGTGTCCGCAAACGTACAGTGTTGCATGCAGGAGCGTGTGTCGAGGAAGGGAAGTCGGGGAGCTCCAGGGGGCTCGTTTTGTACTTGATTCGTTGGAGGTTTTCTTTTTTCACAGTTAGCAAACACTTCTTTTACCCTTAACCGAAATTTCAGGAGCATTTCCTCAACTTCCAATAGCAGTGGTGTGTGTGTGTGTGTCACCCCACGATAGGGGTGGACGGTATAAACGGTATTAATTTGCTCTACGGTATGGATTTTGACTATACCGTGTAACCGGTAGAGTAGCTCTAAAATAGCAATGACGTCATGTAACCACAGCGCGACTATTTCAATCGCATTTGCCCCTAAAAATAGATAGAATTAGTCATAGATAATAGATATGTGCAAACTGGAAAAAGTTATTTAGGAGGCTTCGCGCAGTGGGCGTGTCAACACGCAATTGTCATTTCATAATAAACACATATCACCGCGGCGCACCGCACAGCAAGTTTCAATTTCAGTTCCTGGCATTTTTAACCAGTGGAGAAAGGTAAGAGATGTCCCTATCGTTTTTCTTTATTCTTTATTTCTTTAATTATTCTACGTTAATAAAACATACCTGGTGATCAACTACAGTTTGCTGTAAACATTATGATATGCGTGTAGTGTTATGATAACGACGGCTGCAGCGGGAGCCGGGAGGACGGCGGCAGCAGTGGATTTGCGAATAGCATGCAGCTGCAGAGCCGCAGAGCCAGCGGCGCTTTCAGGTCAGGTCCGCTCAACAGCGCCCCCCCACCCAACGGCTGAAAGCTGTGACCAGACCTGAAAGCGCCGCTGGCTCTGCGGCTCTGCAGCTACATATGCTTCTAGCAAAATCCAGCATCCAGCCCGGCTGTTTGCAATGGGAGCAGCACGGACTCGGGACTTATTTTATTTGGAATATAATGACTTTATACGCAAAAGTAGCCTAGTTTTAAGTTAAAATATTATAAATCTACATGCCTTGAGGATGTCATTCTTTATATAGCCTGCCTATCAGGCAAAAAAAATTATTCTAACGGAAACACTGATACCGTGATATATACCGTTACCGTCTATGCTTCAAATTATACCGCGATATAAATTTTAGACCATATACCGTCCACCCCTACCCCACGATACCATATTATCACAATACTGTTTTATCTAATACGATAACATTTTCAGTCAATGCATCAATATAATACCGGCACGCAAAATATTGCAATATAACACTGTATAAACCTTTCCCCCACCCCTACTAACTACCAGCTGCTCTGTCAGACCCAGACTTCTATCAACTCCTCTTCACAACATATGGAACAGGTGATCAAGTGGCTTACAGTCTCTCTCTATCCATCCATTCCTCCCCCTCGACATTATCTTCTCTATCTCTCTCTCTCTCTCTCTCTCTCTCTCTCTCTCTCTTTCTCTCTCTCTCTCTTTCTCTCTCTCTCTCTCCCTCTCTCGCTCGCTCTCTATCTCCCTCTCTCTCACTCGCTCTCTATCTCGCTCTCTATCTCTCTCTTGCTCTCTCTCGCTCTCTATCTCTCTCTCTCTCTCTCTCTCTCGCTCTCTCTATCTCGCTCTCTCTATCTCGCTCTCTATCTCGCTCTCTCTCTCTCTCTATCTCCCTCTCTCGCTCGCTCTCTATCTCGCTCTATCTCCCTCTCTCGCTCGCTCTATCTCGCTCTCTATCTCCCTCTCGCTCTCTATCTCTCTCTATCTCTCTCTATCTCTATGCTACCCCCTCCTCTTCCGGCCACCTGTAGCATCATATATCAAGGTCACAGGTCACCAGCTGGTAGATGTCCCTCTACTGTGTTCTAGCCTCCAGCGTTTAGTCTGCAGTACGGCTGTTTCCCCTCCACATGGTCCTCTCTGTGTCTATAGAGAGGTAATTGTACTGGTGATGGATGATGGAGAGGACTTAGAGAGTGGACACACTGACTGGTCCATCTAAAAACGGAGATAAAACAGACGGAAGGTTCTACCAAAGAGGCTGGATATAGAAAGAGGGAAGACAGGCGGGAAAATGAATGTCCTCACTGTAAACTCAAGTAACGTCATTAGCGAAACTGACAACATACTGCAACCAACTGCTTAAATATCAGGAATGTCAATTTCAATGTTGTACATAAAATACTTTCTCAATTTATGGGCGGCTACGTGGCGTAGTGGGCAAGGCGCTCACCACAAATGACGGAGACGCTGGGCTTGCCTGTTCGAGCCCAGCGCTCCACATTGCTTTCAGTTTAGCTGGTCGTTCATACTAATACACATTGGCCGTATTAGGGGGTGGGAAACTGATGGGTGGGGATCGGGCGTTGTGGACAGCGACTCCTACAGGTCGGTTGGTGCGCCTGCGCAGTAGAATCAGGAAGTGTCGGGGGCAGCGTGAGCCTCCCACGCGTTACTCCTCGCCACTGAGAGATCGAGCTGCGCATGTGAAAAGATGCGACTGCTGTTACCTCAAGTACCGGAGGGGACTTGTGCTATGTATGACTTAGTCCACATTGCAGCCGGCTTGTGGGAGGCAAGAAACAGCGTTCGTGACAGGGGAGGGTTGAATTGGATGATACGAAATTGGGATGGGACTCGGGAGAAAATATAGAAAATGGGAGAAAAAGTGGATACAAAAAAAATAATACTTTCTCAATTTGATGTTTGGCAAAAAGAAAATGCTAAATCTTTGTGCAGCGGTAGAAGAGTAGGTACAGTGGTATTATTGTTCCACTGCGACATGTTGTTAACAGCATCCAATAAGACACGGATTCATCACATTTCTGTTTTTATATATTTCTCATATATTGACGCATAACGACCGTTGTCTCTTCCAACATGGAGGACAATGGGCATCCTATGCTTCTACCGGCAGTGTAGAGTGTGTCCCTCGTTCAAATTCCACCTCTCCAACTTTCTCAGGCTCTGATCGTTGCACAAGACTTGAGGCTGCTAACACGGAGCCTGTGTGTGTGTGTGTGCGTGTGTACGTGTGTGTAATGAGCCGTGTGTGGTGGTTTAATGCCGTTAAGCTACTCCGACACATGGTGTACCGGCCAGGCTGTGGTTAGCCCTCCATCTGGGAGCTGTTCTGTTTCTCTGCGGTCCGTGGGACCACTGTTATCACCACTTTGAGGTGGGTCTGTACACTGTGTCATTGTGCCTTGATGCACGAGAGAGGGAGAGAGAGAGTGCGTCCTAGAGAGAGGCTTTTACGTATGATAGAAACGTGTCCCTCACTGTGCCAGGTACATGTATAAAGAAAATTATAATACGACTGTTCATAAATCTTATTGTTAAAGACCTAAATCTGGACAATTATTGTCCCGTTTATGTCCACATAATTATACCAGTAACGTTACCTAAATAAGAGCCACTGTAGAGATGAGAAGGGCTGGACAGGGTTGCCGCGGTGATGATCAATAAACCCATGACAACACCGGTATTACCGGTGACACCGGTACATTTTACGAAATGATGCTCAATATTCTGTATATACTGTGTATATATATATATATATATATATTTATATTTACTGTATATATCTGTCTGAATATACCTGCATAAAGTCCTTTCTACCTATTTATTCACCTACATATATAACCAATATAACATAATATCCGTATGATTGATTGATTGAAAACTTTATTAACAGATTGCAGAATGGGCACAGTACAGTACAGCTCAATACATACAATAGACCTATCGCTAAGCCACGCCCCCTTTGAAAACTCGGACACAGAGCCGACCGTGAATGACTCTCGTTGACGATGGCTGCAGGCAGCCCCTTTCCTGACTGTGATGCAAGCCTTGCTTCACAGTCACGAAAGGGGCTAGGCCACTGGAGATTTACCACAGCAGGTAATAGACCTGTTTTTTAAAGATAACACAAATATTTCATCTAGAAGCAGACAGAGAGGGTTACAATATGCAGTGGAAAAGTATGTTCATGAGATACACATTTACCTTAGACCTCCATGGGGATGCAAGAATTAGCTATAGATAACGTCTCAACTCTCAAGCATTACTTACAGTTGACTTGATTGAAGATTACAAGAACTATGACGATAATCCATGATTACTATTGCTGATACATTTAGTTTAGTGGTCCAACGCAGTATACGATAGGGCTGGGCGATAAAACGATAACGATAACTATCGCGATAAATTATTTCCTCGAAATAAACATGAAACGTGGTCGCAAAGTTTCGATATATCGATTTTCCAAGCTTGGATATGAGCATGCACTAACAACCAATCGGTGAAGGAGATGGCCGAGAGCGAAGGAGACCCACGCTGCACCTCTGGGTAGAGAGGTAGGACTCACTCGACAACAAGGCTTGCTAGGCTAATTAGCTTGCACGGCGATGTTTTATATATTTACGTGCCGAGTATGTGTGTGGCGTGAATTCTGAGGCCACGTTTATAGTAGTGTGGGTATACAGTGGACGTCGTTTCAATATATTGTGGCGGAAGAGAGTATTTCAGTGTCATATTTAGCACATTGTCATGGAATACACCGCTTAGAAGCAACAGGCTGGCTAGGTTAACTAGCTTGCACGGCGATGTTTTATATATTTACGTGCCGAGTATGTGTGTGGCGTGAATTCTGAGGCCACGTTTATAGTAGTGTGGGTATACAGTGGACGTCGTTGCAATGTATTGTGGCGGAAGAGAGTATTTTAGTGTCATATTTATTACATTGTCATGAGATATTCCGCTTGTCGGCTAACTGCTAACGTGCGCGGACTGATGACGACATCAACCTCGACTCGAGACATTCGCAGCAGCATAAGAAGTTAATTAAACTTGACAGACATTATATCGACGATAATTATCTATATCGAATTATATGAAAATAATTTTATAATTTTATCGCGATAACGTTTTTGGTCATATCGCCCAGCCCTAGTATACGAGCTAGACCCGACAGTTGTGTCACTAGTAGGGATGACCCCCAGACCCCGGTTCTAAACGGGAACCGGTACTATATTAGAAAAGACCGGATTATTTATAAGCTCCGACGTCATCGGTACTGCTCTCGGTACTCGAGAAATTATGGAGTTTTTTTTAGGAATTTAAACGTTGCAAACTAATCTTGTTGGCCGTTTTCTATATCTCTCCTCCCTCGGTCTCTCTCTGCTAGAGCCATATGAAATCCGTTTTATTATTTTCCAAATTCCATTTTATTTTTTCCCAAATTCCGTTTTTTCCGTTTTAATATTTCAGAATTCTGTATTTTGCTTTTTATGCTCATTTTACCATCAGAAATAGTGTCTAATAAGTGGGAATGAATAAATGTCTACAATTGAATATGATATAACAGTCCATTTAATGTTTTTAAGTGCTGCAACTCAGAAATACAGTTACATTTTACACAATACTTTTCAAATAATATTGTGACAAAATAAAAATACACATTTCAAGTGTAAACAATAGATACAGCTAGCTACTACTGACATTATCACAATGTCAGTAGCCTAGCTATATCTATTTTATTGTGATGAAATATAGTAATGCATAATTTAGGCACCTTTAGTTTAGTTTATTTCGTTTATAAAGGACAGTGTATAATGACAATCGTTTGCATTAAACAAATGGATTGCACCAGATTTAGCAAGAAGCTATCATTTCCATCTATAGTCCTATGTACTGTAAAACGTTTCATAGCTATTTAAGTTTATTTCGATTATAAAGGGCAGTGTATAATGACTCGTTTGCATTAAACAAATGGATGGGTGCACTAGATTTAGCAAGAAGCGATCATGTCCTAACGTCTATATGAATTGAAAATGGGGGACCCTGATGGAAACAAGACAAACGTCTTTCTCAGGTCTGCATCCCCTTAACAATTGTATGTATTGAGCCGTACTGTATTGTACCCATTCTGCAATCTGTTAAATAAAGTTTTCATTCATTCATTCATAGCTATTTAATCACAATAGTGTCGCAAGTGTTTTTGCGGGTCCAGTCCACGGAACGTTGACAGAATTAGCAAAACACCTTATCGCCGGAGGCATAAAAGTCATTAGGATACTGCTCTGCTCTGAATTGAGGGCTTATTGGGGAATTTATTAGCTTCTTGACGATGTAAACACCGAAGCAGCGAGACGCTTGGGAGACTGCCTGTGTTGTGTGTAACCCGCTCTAGCGTCCGCCTCCCCGGTCGCGTGTGCACCAAGCGTTCCACCCAAAAACGGAATTTCAGTCCAGATTAGGCCAAATTCTGCAATATTCCACGTTTTGCAGTTGATTCCATTTTTATTGGTCAATTCCGCGATTCCGTCCGCGATTCCGTGAACGCGGATTTCATATGGCTCTACTCTCTGCCTGCGCGAGGAGCGGGCTGTGCTGTGCTCACACACACACACTCACTCACACACACACACGGGTGCTGTTGTAGGCTACATAGTACAGACAGCTCTGCTCTCATCATGGCGGACCGAACGAAACGTTCAAAAGTCTGGGTCTATTTTTACTAAAGTCGATGCGGACAACGCTCGTTGCCACAAGTGCAACAAGACATTTGCCAGTAATGTATAAGCGCTGGTACTTGTCAATGTGGCTGGCGGGGAGCTAACGTTATTAGCCTGAGCTCCGAGTAGAATAATGGCTGACAATCCGGGAGTAAATAAACGAACGAGAGCTTCCGATTGGTGGTAAGAAGAAGAGGTGGGTGCAAGCAACAGTTTCAGAATAAGGATACGGCTCTCTTACTTTGATCTTCAATGTTATGCAGCTACATTGATCAGCTGTGTGCGCCCGTCTACATCTGTTTTTAATTAACTTTCAACGACGACGAGTATCCATTTGTTGGACAGACAGAGTTCACGTTTAGGTTCTAATTTTAAAATGAACCAATGGACCGTAATACCTTCCGTCAATTTTCTATCTGCTCATACGTGACGGATCAATGTTGTTGCAGCCGCTAGTGTATCGCGTAAACATAATGTTGCTGGTTTGGACCGGTCCTCTCCAGTCGAGCACCGGTGGGGGGGCGGTGGGCGAGTGATGTACCGACAGTGGCTCAGGAGGTAGAGCGGTCATTTGGTTCCCGGTTCGATTCCCGGTTCGATTCCCTCTCCTCCCAGCGTGTCGAAGTGTCCTTGAGCGAGACCCCTTTTAACCCCTTTTGCTCCCGATGAGTAGGTTGGCACCTTGGATGGTTGACTCCGCCGTCGGTGATTGAATGGGTGAAATAATGTGAGGAACAAAATTGTAAAGCGCTTTGGATAAAAGCACTATATAAATGCACCATTTATAATAACTTTATTTGTGTAGCACTCTCAGAAATTGTATGTACTCTGTGGATGCCTGAGCACAGAGTAACACTGATATCACGATGACCACGGCAGGTCCAGTGCTGGAGCTGGTGAGGCTACTGGAAACTGGACTGAGAGTGAACCCAGAGCCCAGCCGAGGCTCCAGCTCCAGCCCACTGCGACAGAAAGAATAAAGGAATTCTAGGGACGTTAGTAAGTCAGACCAGAAGAATGCTTTCAAGCTTCAATCTCTGCCATGGTAATTGATGCCAAAATCAAGATGACAACAGAGGCCTTGCACGGAATGTTTGTGTAGTTCTGTGTCTTCCAACATGGCTAAGTTTTAGTTAAGTTAAGTTGAACCTTTATTAATCCCTGTTGGGGAAATTCCTCCTCTGCATTTAACCCATCCTAACTATTTAGCAGCAGTGAGCAGCCACACACAGTGCAGAGCCTGGGGACCAACTCCAGTTGTAATGCCAGAGCCATGGTCAAAGGAAATGGCAGGAAATCTACCATGCATGTGTTTTACGATGTGGGAGAAAGCCGGAGTACCCGGAGGAAACCCACGCAAACATGGGGAGAACATGTTAACTCCACACTGAAAGGCCCCCCCTGCTGCTCCAACCTCTGAGATTTGAACCCATGACCTTCTTAAACACGCACACTCGCACACAATAACCTGGCATCCCATAATACGTTGATACTTGTTTGATTTGGTATTTGAATGGGGCAACGCTGGTTGGGCAACAGTTCTGTGTTGTAATTTTGTATGGAAGATTCCACTCTTTTTGAGAAGAAACAGTGGTGGACACTAGGAGTGTAGGTCTGGTTAATAATTGACTGTGAAGTTAGGACATAGCCTGGTATCAAGTCAGGAGGACATAGCCTGGTATGAAGTCAGGACATAGCCTGGTATCAAGTCAGGAGGACATAGCCTGGTATGAAGTCAGGACATAGCCTGGTATCAAGTCAGGAGGACATAGCCTGGTATGAAGTCAGGACATAGCCTGGTATCAAGTCAGGAGGACATAGCCTGGTATGAAGTCAGGTCATAGCCTGGTATGAAGCTATTGAACGTAAGAGGAGAGTAACTGGCAAGCAAAGAGGTTAATATATAGTGATCTCATTCTCAACCACAAAAATGTATAGGGGGCGATGTCCTCACTGAAAACTCAACACACATCATTAGCAAAACTGATTTGCGCAATAGCAATCAACTGCTTAAATATCAGGAATATCAATTTCAATATTGTATTGAAAAAGAAGGCTTTTTGCAGAGAACGGTCAAATGTAATTCATTGTATCTGGAGCAAGAGTTTAGTTTCATTCTCTTTATCTTTTATTTCCTATAGAATCCCATTGATACATACCTACCTTATCTTTTGACTTTGATTTCTGCTGAAAATATTTGCCCAAAGCAAAAAGTTGTGAAAGCAGACTTTTCTCTTCATCCTGGCGTCGCTCCAAAGAGCTCAAACCACATCAAGCCAGAGAGCAAGATGATCAAACACACGCCTTCATTACTTCAGTTCACATAACCCACAGGTTTTATTTTGCTCTCGTCATGAACAGATTTATGGTTTTTCATGTGTTGACTTATAATTACATAGAAATGCGTAGTGGTTTTATGATGAGAATGTCACACGCATACGCACGCACACACACACACACACACACACACACACACACACACACACACACACACACACACACACACACACACACACACACACACACACACACACACACACACACACACACACACACACACACACACACACACATGTGCATTGATTAAATCAGATAAAAATGTCTCATCATACAGCATCTAACCAGAGTGCAAATGAACAGAAAAGAGTAATAATGCTAATGGTAGGTATATATACAGTGTTATAGTATTGTTTTGTACAGTGATACAGGTTTAACAAAAACACTAATGGTAGTAAGAGTAACTAGTAAGAGTAGGTAGGGGATATACACGTATACACACTGCTCTTCCAAGCAGCTCCCCAGCTCAAGGGGGATGGTTTATGTGTTATATTGACGTGTCTCTCCAGGTAGTGTTGGCTGAGGTTCAGTCTGTGTTTTGACTGGCCTGGTGCGTGACTGAGACCACAGCTTCTCCTGAGATGAGAGGTTTGATGTGGGGTGTGTGTGTGTTTGTGTGGTGTGTGCGTCTTTTTAAAGGGGTTTTCCACTGTAGGTGAAGAGAAGGGGCGGGTTTGACATCCCAGTGTGTGACTAACATCGTCATAATACACTGTCTGCACTCTGCAGCGTAGGAGGAAGACAGGAGTGGCTCTCTCTCTCGGTTTCTTTCTTTTCTCTCTTTCTCTCCGTCTGTCTCAGGCTCCATGCATCCAGACACACCTTCTTTTCATCTGTCTTTCTCTCTTTGTCTTTCTCTCTTTGTCTCTCTCTCTCTCTCTCTCTCTCTCTCTCTCTCTCTCTCTCTCTCTCTCTCTCTCTCTCTCTCTCTCTCGCTCTCTCACACACACACTATTTCTCTCTGTCTGTGTCTCTCTCTTTCTCAGGCTCCATGCATCCAGACACACCTTCTTTTCATCTGTCTTTCTCTCTTTGTCTCTCTCTCTCTCTCTCGCTCTCGCTCTCGCTCTCGCTCTCGCTCTTGCTCTTGCTCTTGCTCTCGCTCTCGCTCTCTCTCTTGCTCTCTCACACACACTATTTCTCTCTCTGTCTGTGTCTCTCTCTTTCTCAGGCTCCATGCATCCAGACACCTTCTTTTCATCTGTCTTTCTCTCTTTGTCTTTCTCTCTCTCACACACACACTCTATTTCTCTCTCTGTCTGTGTCTCTCTCACTATCTCTCACTCACTTTCTGTCACTGTCTCTCTTTCTCAGGCTCCAGACGCACCGCACCTTCTTTTCATCCCTCTTTCTTTACCATCCATCGCTTTTCTATCTATTGTTTTTCTATCTTCTCCTGCTCTACTATGCAGCAGGTACAATAAGGAGGAGGATCAGTTTACAGGCCAGACACATAGTCATAGTTTCCCAACGTGCCACGGATGGTTAGAAACCAGGGAGGCACTGATACTGGGCTATTGTTTAGGGCCGGGCTATTAATCCAGTTGCAATTTCAATTAGTATGTTTTTATGTTGTAAATGCAGCGCACCCTTTTTTCACAGCGGTGTTGTTGCCCTGTCAGCATCTTCAACATGTTTGCACAATAATGAACACGCTAGGGCTGTCCCCGACTAAGGATTTGGATGGTCGACTATGATTGGCCAAAATTTGCCGTTAGTCGACTATTGGGCGTTTTTTTTTTTTTACTTTTTTTTATTATTATTATTATTATTTTTGTATCATTCCATTTGGGCTGTGGGGGTGCTTAATGTCTGAAGGAGTCGACTGAAGGCTTCTTGTCCTCTGCAAAAGCATGCAATTGGTCCACTGATGGATACATCTTGATATTTGTCTAGTATAGTGTGTTCATTAGACGGGTGAAATCCTCTTTCAGTGCCTCTGTGCCTGTTTTTGTAGGCAGTTAGCCTCTGGTATGCGCGCCATTAGAGTTAGCCACGCTTCTAGGCCTCTTTTCTTTTGGAAAGAATGATAATTTTTTTTTTTTTTTTTTTTTACTATTCGACTAAGGTTGGTTAGTCTACTACGGCTCCTTTCAGCCCTAGAACACGCCAACATCACGTGACGACGTTAAGACTAGGGATGCTCCGATATTGATATCGGATATTGATCCACTTTTTCTCCTTATTTTCTATTCTTCTCCCATCCCAATTTTGTGTTTCCAATTCTCCCCTCCCCTGATTTGAACGTTGCTTGCATATGCCCCCCACTGGTCGGTTGTAGGGAGGATAGAAGCCTTGCATCATGTGTCCCCTCCGGTACACGAGGAGGCAGCCGGTCACATCTTTTCACCTGCCAGCGCGGACTCTCATTGGCGAGGAGTAACGTGTGGGAGGCTCACACTACCCCCGTCATTTCCTGTCTCTGCTGTGCAGGCGTCCCCCAACCGACCTGTAGGAGTCGCTGTCCACAACGTCCAGATTACCACCCATCGACTTCCACCCGCTGGCTCTGCCAATTGAGCCAGTATGACGGCCGGCCCAAGCCGGAGGCAATGCTGACACCCGAATTCGAGACCGGAGTCTCTTGCATTGGTGACGAGTGCAATCTCCGCTGTGCCACCCAGCCGCCTGTAAACAAAAAGTTTTTTTTTATGTGTTTAAAAAAGAATAAAAAAAGAAAAGAAAAACAAAAAGTGTTTTATAATTTTTTTTATATAATAATGAATAAAATAAGAAATACCAATTCAGTACATTTATATCTGTGTTAATTTGTAGGGCTGTCTTAAATGCTTCGAAGCTTCGTTCGATGGGCATGGGATTCGAATATGAAAATAAAATTCGATTATGTAAAAAAAGATAAATAAATTATAATAATATTTTTGAAAGTATTATAATTTTTTTGTTGCAAAATCAACTCTGCCTCTCTTTGTTAATTACAACACACAATGCTGTTTGTTATTTAAGATGAGGTCGGACTCGGCACTGACAGATTTGTGTTCATTGTGCTGCTTTTATAAAGCCTCAAATGACGGCTTACAATATTTCATGGAAGCAAAGTGTTTAGTTTGTCTAAGATTTAAAAAGGTTTAAACTTTACAGCACTGACAAAGTTGAACAAAGTGCTGTACAAGTCCCACAACATAAAAAAAATATATATAATTCTTTTTTAAGCTTTGAATTAAAATCGAATCTCGGCCCCGAAGCTTCGAATTCCAAAAAAAAATCGAAGGTCAGTCCTATTAATTTGTTACATTTTGTTTCACTAAGTTAGGAACGTAATGTTTTAAGTCAAGCCTGATGTTGCCTTGCACAAAATAATGATCCCCTGTCTCTTCCACACAGTGAGGCACACAGTTTATTAATTGAACAATGGGTATCGGATCGGTACTCGGTATCGGCCGATATACCCAAAGGCCAGGTATCGGTATCGGGACTGAAAAAGTCGGATCGGTGCATCCCTAGTTAAGCCTGGCTACTACTGGCATGCAGTTACTAACATTACTTCTACACATGTTTTTCCCAGTCTAACAAAAATGCTCTTATTTCTGTCTTCCTCCTCACCTATCATATTCTATTGCTGTTCCATATGTGAGTCATTAAGTAGAATAAGATTAATGAATGAGTGGGCTGCTGTAGGGTGACCAGATGCAAAAAGTCCAAAAGCAGGACAACAGTAAGATTTTGGTGGGACAAAGTGGGACAGATAGATAATGTATTTTTTTTTATTAGAATAACTGGTCTTCACCGAATAGATAAAGGTTAAATCAAAATAAATACAAATTAAATACAGAATTATATCTCTCCACATTCATCTTGGCACTGGCAGACGGCTTGTTACCACCTAACATCTGTTTTAAATATTCAAACTTTATCACTTGACAGGAATGTCTTGTGTTCGATATTCCCTGTTAACACAGAACTAGGGAACTAGTATAATACAAAAATAATAATACAAATAAATTGTGTTTCTCTATTAGAATGGATAACTATGGATGTAGCTTTTGTACGACCACACAATATTTTTTTTGCAATATCCGAGTCTGGCCAAATGACAGGATCTAGCTTGCTACCACAGTCGGCTGACCTGTATGAATGGGAGTGTTGTACAGTGTGATAGACGCTTGTTATCTCCGCTGCAGTGACCGTGTCCGTCTGGCTATCATATTTTGGTTTAAGAAGAAACATATCCATAGATCTGTATGTTTCCACTGTCATGTGGCGCTTCAAGTCGTATTAATTTCTCCATGAGCAATTGAAAACGAACTATTGAGGATCGCCTGACATCGGCCTCACCCAGGTATGTGTCGTTTGCCAGTCTTGGTTGTAACTGCAGGTCCGTTTCTTTTTACTGCTTTCCATCTTGATTCATAGTTCGCTTGTAATGTTGTGTTTTCTTTTTTGACAGCTCGCTAAATGTTGACAGCGCGCTACATTTTGACAGCGCGCTAAATTACTAACCAATCAGATCTGCGATATGAGGTAGCGTCACGACTCTCACGAGCAGAGCGCTAAATTACTACCTAACCAATCAGATCTGCGATATGAGGTAGCGTCACGAGCAGAGCAATGTGTGTGGACAAGAGGCGGGTTGCTAGGTTTACTGTAGGGAGAGGCTTTTAGACCAATGTTATTTTTTTTGCTTCGAAAAGAGAGACATCCTCTCAATATGCGGGACGCAGGACATTCGGTCAAATGGTGGGACAGTACAACCAAAAGCGGGACACCTGGTCACCCTTGGCTGCTGGCTGATACCATATCCTTAGCAACTGGACTCATCTCTCTGGCCCCTCCCCCAGTGATGTCATCCTCATATTTAACTTCTGCATCACATCCTGCTCAACAGCAGGACGCGTCTATATTTATCACAGCCGAAGAGTGCGTCGCGTTTCTCTGATTGGCCATGACGCCCATGTGACCGCGGCAGCGTGAGAGAGCGGCAGTGCGGAAATAGGCTGCATCCTCCACGTCAAGAAAGACAGACAGGCATTCTCTGCGACAAACCCTAACCTTAACCAACTCCGAAATAATGCCTAACCTTAACCCTAACCTTAACCAACTCCGAAAGAATGCCTAACCTTAACCGTAACCTTAACCAACTCCGAAATAATATTGCCATGCTCTAAGACAAACTCTAACCTTAACCAACTCCGAAACAGCGCCTAAACGTAACCCTTCTAACCTTAACCAACTCCGAAACAATGCCTAACCTTAACCCTAACCTTAACCAACTCCGAAACAATGCCTAAACTTAACATGCCTAAACATACCCGGCGAAAGAATGCATGTTAAAAAAAAAAAAATTGAAGGAAATCGAACTTGTCACTAACGCACCGCAGGATCCACAGCACGGCGGCGTACCAGTTGAGCTAAGCGTCGATGGAAAAAGAGCGGGGATTATGGCTACATAATGCCGCAAGCTCTGCCGCTCCGCTCTGCCGCTGCCGCGGGGCGTGTCGCAGCCAATCAGGGAAAACGCGGAAGCACTCGGCAGCACTCTTCGGCTGTGATTAAAGAATAGGCCAGCAGGACCTGGAAGACTGAGTAGGCCTATTACTTGTCTCGATCAGACTTGCACCCAGTATGAGAACATGGTCCTAACCAGGCTTGGATCACTGTAATGGTATGTGATTATCATTAGGTATACATGTAAAACTTAATTCCAGCCACTTAACAAGCTCACTAGCCTAGCTTAGCACAATGAACGGAAGCGTCTAGCCTAGCCCAAAACTCCCGGGAGAGGTGTTAGTTGGCCAACGCCTAGGCTAGCCGCTTCTCATCCGCTTCCATTCATTTGTGCTAAGCTAGGCGGACATGCAGCCAGATTGCTTTCTACTGTACACACAGAGACGACACTGGAGTGGTATCTTATCTATCTTGTCTGACTCTGGACGTGTGTTCCCTTTTTAATATCACACAACAAGCACTAATAATAAATGTTTGGGTACATTTTACAACCCTAAATATTGGGTCACCTGTTGAATGAATACGGGAACCTCTATCTGACAACCAAGACCCTCTCATCTAGAAATCGACATGCTGTCTGAAATCAACTGGTAGGCTAATATCTCTCTAGGATCTCCAGGTGTGTGTGTGTCCGTGTGTGTCCGTGTGTCCAGGGAGCTTGGCAAGCCAATTAAACCTAACCAAAGGAAGTCTGGCATATTGTTGGCTGACGGTCCTCAAATACTGTGGTATTAACACATGCATGCACACTCATGGACTTGCAAACACATTATCTTTCTCTCTCTCTCTCTGAAGAGAATGGACACGTTTCATACCCCCCCCCCCCCCCCCACACACACACACACATGTGTTACATTGGGCAACAGGGCCAGGGGCAGTCTGCATGGTGTGTGTGTGAGAGAGAGAGAGAGAGAGAGAGAGAGAGAGAGAGAGGGAGAGGAAGTGTTATTATTACTGCGTAAGGAAATGTTATTGCTGTGTGTGTATTGGTCAGCGGTGATGTCATACCCTGGCATGATACTGGAACCTGTTTTTCTGTCCAATCACAACACGAACCCTCAACATGCAATCTTCTGTTGCACAATATTTACAACTCGGCCCGATGACGATGATGATTACTGTAGAACAATTGTAATTTGAATTGTTTTGTGTCACTTAAGGTCGAGACTAGCCTTTATGTTTGTGCAAAAACATATATACACTTTTTATTATCTTATTTTCCATAATATTTTTTGTATTTATGCTGTGAATTGGCAGAAATCTTTTTTCCGTAATGGTAAAAGATTGTGAAAAAACCAGGACGCTTAGATTTTTCTATCAAGGCAAGAACGATCCACATGTCATGTGGTCTATACATTTGTTGTTGATAATTCTACTCATTAGGCCTATACCTAGCAGGTTAGGACATTTTAGAAAAAATATATTTAGGACATATTTTGCTCCTGATAACCCAGTTCCAGGGGCATATTGTGAAAATATGGTCCAGTTTGTGTATTTGTGAAATAGCCTAATCCTTTCCACCATGTTTCAAATCCAAACTAATTATTCGCTCAATCTTCATTTGGGTTAATTCTCTGGAACACACTGAGAGTGGGCCCTCATTTTCAATGATGCCAAGAATAGGCTATATTACTTTATATATATATATATATAATATTGCAGCGAGTGTTGTCTGCATCTAGCTTTGTAAAGTGTAACGACATTTGCGACCGTTTTCGGCTTGCCATTGCCCCGACTGCTTTGTTGTTGAATCAAGTCAAATCCTAGGTATGAGTGTATTGAAGATGGCACACTTCATAGGTTTCATTTCGCGGTAAACGAAGCATTGACGTCATCGGACTTAAATTTTTTATTTTTTTAAATACAATTATTGTTATATATATATATATATTTTTTTTTTTACCGAAATGTGGCACAGGTGGATCTCACGTGAATCGCTACTCGGTAGTCCCGACGTGATTCGGTCGATACCCTTAAAAGTACCGGATTCGGTACCCATCCCTATTATTTGATTAATGTGGGTGATTTTGCCCTTTCCCCCTGCATATCTCATCCACTGCCAAGCGGCGAACACATGACCATTTTCCCTGTCAAGAGGACAGACCTCATCTCTCAGATGAAACTTGGCTTCTCTTCTGTGTCCATGTCTCTTTTGCAGACGTTTGTATCAGAGTTAAACTACCCTGCCAGGAGACCACAGACCTAATACCTTCTTGGGGAGCAGATTTGTGGGTGGACTCGCCAAAAACCTATGGGTGGGCCCCGGTGAGAATTAAACCATAACTTCATTCTCTGCCTGCTAGTCTATACAGACTGAACCACAGTGCCGACAGACAGACGGTGGCTTATATCTTAGTTCAGTCGACATTTCACTTCTGTTTGGTCTAGTAAGTTCATTGTCTGTGTCTTGACTATGGCTTTTGTCTCATGTGTGGTTTAGGGCAATTCCATGCAAATGTCAACCTCACCATGAAAAAATTAAAATAACATGATCATAACCAAACCAATTTCAAATGTATCATCAAGGTCTATATTTTGAAGTACAAAATAGATTTGATCGTAATATTTATGAGAATGCATGTTTTTTCACACTACAGGAGGAGACACAATGATGTAAAAATTAATTTTTCGATTAACCTAATTGTATGACTTTCTGAATGGCCAGAATGGCAAAAAAATCAACAGATATTTTTCTAACCTCACCTTTGGTCATGAAGGGCTGTTGTATCAATATGTGAATCAATTATGTACTTTGTGTCTTTCCATTGGCAGGTGAAGCATGCTGTTATAATGCCCCTTTATGGGACAGTGAATGTAACATCCATAACGTTTTCCAGGAAAAGTTGTCATAAAACATGCATCTGGAATGCAATGTCGACCAAACTTCCTAAGCAAAGCTAAGTTTTATAAAGATGACATATTAGCAACAATTAGTCATTCTGGTCTTATTTTTTGTATTCTTTACAAGTGTTATGGATGTTACCGTTATGGATGTTACATTGCAAGTGACAGATGTTAACATTGCGAATGTGTGTTATGTCCGATTATGACCCCTTTGTTTGAAGTATAATTTACACATTTTAGTTACACTTATTGAGATAAAGATGAGCCTGCAATAAGAAATGTTTTGACCTTTTGGATTTTGAGATAGGTGACAAAATACACAGCGTTATGGATGTTTACGGAAATTGACAAGCTTTTCGGACTCACTGAACACATGATGAAAACTCTGTGAATATCTTTTTCAAAGAATAACATGTTTACTATCACTTTGTAGGGAAGGGTTTGAGGTACCCAAAAAGCACATTCAGGAAAACCTGGCATTTCCTCTCAAGGAATGAATCACAAAAAAGTGCCGTTATGGATGTTACATTTTTGCGTTATGGATGTTACACGTCTGAAATAGACAAAAAACACTATCAAAAATGTGTGTTGTTAAGTCCGATTATGACCCCTTTGTTTGATTTAAAATCAGAAGTATTTTATGACTCCTTGTTTGATTAAAATCCAACATATTTCCAGACACAACTTTTTCACACATTGTTGGTCTAGGCAGAGCAGTGTCCACGTTAGCCTACTGCTAATCGGCTGCTGTCGGCCATCTCCCCCTCACGCCTGCTCAGCCTACATGTGTATTTGTTATTGTTTTGCCGAGTATCGTGACAAGAATCCCACCCCAAAAAACACAGAAACCCCAAATGAAACCAAACAGAAAGTAAATTAGTATTATACCTCAAAAGTACCGAATTCGGTACCCATCCCTAGTCATAATAGAACATTCTAGAACATTTGTGATGTCACAGCATGATGTCATAATAGAACATTCTAGAACATTTGTGATGTCACAGTATGATGTCATAATCAAACATTCTAGAACATTTGTGATGTCACAGTATGATGTCATAATCGAACATTCTAGAATATTTGTGTTCTATATATATTCAACAATTCTCTCAGCATTTCTTGGCATTTTTTCATACTACAACATGAATCCAGACTGGTTTGACCCTCAAAATGGTCCAGCGAAGTCAAACACATGTGGGTAAAGCCCTATTTTTGATAGTGTTTTTTGTCTATTTCAGACGTGTAACATCCATAACGCAAAAATGTAACATCCATAACGGCACTTTTTTGTGATTCATTCCTTGAGAGGAAATGCCAGGTTTTCCTGAATGTGCTTTTTGGGTACCTCAAACCCTTCCCTACAAAGTGATAGTAAACATGTTATTCTTTGAAAAAGATATTCACAGAGTTTTCATCATGTGAGTCCGAAAAGCTTGTCAATTTCCGTAACATCCATAACGCTGTGTATTTTGTCACCTATCTCAAAATCCAAAAGGTCAAAACATTTCTTACTACAGGGCAGGCTCATCTTTATCTCAATAAGTGTAACTAAAATGTGTAAATTATACTTCCAATTCAAATCGATGCCTTGTCAATGTTAAGTTAAGTTTCCAATGTTCTCTCTGAATGTAACATCCATAACGCTGGAATTGCCCTTTAGCTATAATCTCCAAATTTCACTTCTCCTGTTGGCCAGAGTTTATTGTCATGAGTTAATGTTCTTATATATTTTTTTGGGCGGAGGCTGAGACCCATTCTGATTAGAACATACTACCGCTTAGGGCTGGAGGTGATATGGACAAAATATATATTTTTAAATCACTTGGTGCTGTTTCATTCATTTATTTCCTTTCACCCTTTTCTTTTCTTTAGGACGATTTTGAAATTCTTTAATCGATTTTCAAAAAATCACACTCTATTTTGGTGCGATCTTTCTCTGATTCGATCCAGAATGGCTAGTGTGAAAGCCCCCTGAAAGCCATTGGTCTCTATGGTTCTGATCCCTGTGGTCAAACACACTGAGCCAAAGACGTTACAACATGCTTCTTTTGCCATGAATCCACTAGTAGTGTGTGTGTGTGTGTTTGTGCGTCACTAGCGCCAGATGCGCTACCCCCACCCTTCACCCCTGATGACAGATAGATTCATCATCAACCTTGATGGACAGCTAAGTGTGTGTGTAGGGGGGGGCGGGGGTAGGAAACATCCGTTTCATAGTGTTTTTGAGAATGTGTTTGCCTACTTCTGTACTTATGTGGTTATCTGACTGTGTCAAGTCAGCTTTATTTATATAGCACATTTACAATGACTAAAAGCCAACCAAAGTGCTTTACAGGTAGGACACAATAAAAAATACATACAATGCAGTAACAAATAAAATACACTAAGGCCATGTCCAGACGAAGACGATTTCGGTTGTATCCGTCAAAGTATTTTATCGTATGCACATTTCGTCCACACGGAACCGCGTTCTGGGAGCCTGAATACGCTATTTTCTGAGAACGGGTCCCAGAGTGGACAAATCTGAAGATGCAATAAATCAATCAATGCACGCCACCCTTGCGTTCCTGTCTTTACAAGCCTATACGCATCTTTCCTGAACCGATGATGCAATAGCCCACATCTCCCTTAACCCGCATGCGCATTATTAACATAGCTACAACACACATTAACGTTAATACAATTACATGCATCATTGTTTACAATGAACGGGTGGGGCTAGTGGAAAGGACTGGACACAGGGACAAGTTAAACATCAATCAATTAATTTAACAGGTAGTTCGAGCTGCGCTGTTGTGCCTACGACGCACCATATTATATACGGCTTTGATGCGCTCTCTCTCCTGCCGATTAAAAATCAGCAGCTCTTCCTCCTCATCATCGATTGCCTGTAGCTGCATTTGCGCATGTGAGCTGCGGTGTCTCTCTCCTTTCCTTTGGAAACTAGCGTTAGCTCAAAAGCACAACGCCGGACGCCTAAATATTAAAGGCAACCAACTTGTGTCTAACCACGCCCAACTTGCGTCTCGCCACGCCCCCGCGGCGACGCGGCAGCAGCAGAGCGGAGCGGCAGCTACGCTCTGCCGCGGAGCGTAGCGGCTGAGCGGAGCTCATTATATGCCAGTAACCGCCCCTTATTCAGTATCCAGAAATAGCTCAATTGGCAAGACTTGGTTAAGTTTAGGCATTGTTTCGGAGTTGGTTAAGGTTAGGCATTGTTTCGGAGTTGCTTAAGGTTAGAAGGGTTAAGTTTAGGCGCTGTCAAGGAGCTGGTTATGGTTAGAGTTTGACTTAGAGAATGGCAATAGACAGCCTATTTCCGCGCTGCAGCGCGAGGCAATAGACAGCCTATTTCCGCGCTGCCGCTCTCTCGCGCTGCCGTGGTCACATGGGCGTATTGGCCAATCAGAGAAACGCTTTACACAAGTTGGTTGCCTAAAATATTCACGCGAACCGGACGACACAAGTTGTTCCGCTAGCGAAACAACAATAACACTTCGGGGGGGGGGGGGGGGGTCAAAGTAAAAGAGCAACGTTTAAAACAGGAAATATGTTTATTTTGTTATTTTGTACATTCGTGGCAGCGATAGTGTTTCAGTGTTCTCATTTGGACGCACATATATATATATTTTTTTTTATTATTATCTTTTCCCCCCCTCCTCTTTTCCGATTTTTTTTACGGAAAACTTTTTTGAAATAAACTAAATGAAAACGAAAAAGATCGGTTCAGTCTTCTTCTGGACAAGGCCTAAAATTACAGAAAACGGTATAGTACACTAAGAAAACAAGAGCAAGGTGCAATATAAAAGAGACAAAAGAAATAGATAAAAAGTCCAGAGTAACAGCAAACGTAATGTACAGGTGGCAGGCTAAGGCCAGGGAAAAAAGGTGCGTTTTAAGCAGCAATTTAAAAGCCTGGGCAGATCTAATGTGGGGGGGGGGGCTGTTCCAGTGTGTGTGTGTGTGTTTACAGCTTCCAGTAAATAGTCTGGGACTAACCACTGAAAGCAAAGGTTACATGAGTGAATGCTCCCTGAGCTGTTGTGTGTTTAGAGGTCAGAGCTTCTTCTGTCTTCAGTCTGTTGTCTTCAGCTTCTAGACAACAAGGAGGCTGCCAGCTTGTCCATTTTGTCTCCCAACGGCTAAAAGCTTGCGACACTGTAGAAAGGGATAACTTTGAACGAAATGCATCAAGCTCCTAGGTCGGTCTCTTTACAGATATCTGTGTTGTAGGGAAGTTTTGCGCTTGTAGGCGCATTATTTTATTTCCGTTCGGGAACATCCACTAGCTAGCATTAGGGCTGGGCGATATGGCCTAAATATGATATCACGATATTTTCTGACCTTTCGGCGATACACGATACACATCACAATGTTTTTCTTTTTTTCCCCAAACAATTCATTATGAGGCTTACCAAGACAGTATTTGAGTTTGCAAGCTAACATTAAAGACAAAATAAAATACCCATGCATTTAGCATTTTTATATTAGATTTAAATTATTGGATTATTAGATTATATATTGCATATATTTAGCAATGAGATATTATATGATTTAGATATGAAATATGATTAATTGAAAATGGGGGACCCTGATGTAAACAAGACGAAAGTCTTTCTCTGGTCTGCATCCCCTTAACAATTGTATGTATTGAGCTGTACTGTACCCATTCTGCAATATGTTAATAAAGTTTTAAATCAATCAATCAATCAATCAATCAATAAATAGCATTTTAGCATTTTTATGAAATTTTTTCATATTTTTTTGGAATTCTAAGCTTCTGGGCCGAGATTCGATTTTAATTCGAAGCTTCGAGAAAAAAAAAGAAAAAAAATTAATAAAAATTTTTTTTTTTCTATTTTTATTTAAAAAAATGTATGTTGTAGGACTTGTACAGCACTTTGTTCAACTTTGTCAGTGCTGTAAAGTTGAAACCTTTTAAAATCTTAGACAAACAAAACACTTTGCTTTCATGATAAACTAAATAAACCACGTGAACTTTGGAAATTACTCAATAATCAACTAGGCTGCAGTAAAAAACTTAAAACCAGGTTCTCAAACATAAACATAAAGACGGACAACACGCTCATCACAGACAAGCTGGATGTAGCCAATTACTTAAACACTTTCTTCACAAACATTAGCCACAACACTGGTAAACAAACTACCCTCCCAACACATAGTAGCATACTACAAGAACCTAGCGTCCACAAAGACGACTTCAAACTGAAAATGGTAACTACAGATGAGGTACTCAAAAAACTGAGCGCCCTCCAACCGAACAAGGCCACTGGCCATGACAACATCCCCTCCAAATTCCTCAGAGACTCAGCAGCCGCCATCACCCCAGTCATCACACACATAATAAACCTCTCCATAAAACAGGGACACGTCCCCAAGGACTTCAAAATTGCGAGAGTAACACCCCTGCACAAAAAGGGCAGCAAATTAGACCCAGGCAACTACCGCCCTGTTTCTATCCTTACATCCATCTCGAAAGTCATGGAAAAAATAGTATACGAACAGGTCGAAAAGTACCTTGCAGAAAAAAATCTAATCTACGAATTCCAATCTGGCTTCAGAACATCCCACTCCACTGACACATGCCTTCTCTATTTGAACGACCACATCAAACAAGAGGTGGACGCGGGCAAATACTGCGGCATAGTCATGCTGAACCTACAAAAGGCCTTCGACACTGTCAATCACACCATCCTGATTGACAAGCTAAAAGTTATTGGTTTTGATAGTCTATCAGTGAGCTGGATACAATCCTACCTGGAGGGGAGAGAACAGATGGTGGAGGTAAACGGTACCCTATCCCCCCCCCCCCTCCCAGTGAGCTGTGGTGTTCCACAAGGAAGCATACTAGGACCGCTACTGTTCCTAATTTATGCAAATGACATGTCGTCAGCTTGTGACTGCAACTTGTTCCTGTTTGCGGACGACTCAGCCCTGCTGGTCTCTGACAAGAGCAATTTACAGGTTGAAAAAACCCTCAGCTCGGAACTAGACAAAATCTGCATATGGCTCGCCGATAACAAACTATCATTACACATGGGCAAAACAGAGTCCATTCTCTTCGGTTCAAATAAGAAACTCAGCAAGACTGACGACTTCTCAGTTACAGTGGGTGACAATATTGTCACAAGGAAAGATGAAATTACCTACCTGGGTTCCATCCTAGAGGCTAATCTTTCCTGTGACAAAATGGCATCCAATGTAATAAAAAAAGTCAACCAACGAACTCGATTCTTGTACCGGATCTCCTCTCTGGTAAACAAGAATACCCTGAAGACTCTGGCAGGAGCACTCATTTAAGGGTACTACGACTATGCTTGCACCTCATGGTACCAAAGCACCTCAAAGGCACTAAAAACCAAATTACAAACATCTCAAAACAAACTAGTCAGACTACTGCTTGACCTGACTCCTAGAACCCACCTCACCCCTGCCCACTTTGACAACCTAGGGTGGCTTAGAGTAGACGACAGAGTACAGCAACTTGCAATGGGCCTGGTCTACAAGATACACTACACGACCAAGGTACCCATGTACATGTCAAAATACTTCCCAAAGGTCAGTGAATACCACGATCACAACACCAGAGGGAGCTCCACAAATCATGTTAAACCCAGATTCGGCTCAAACAAGGGACTAAACACGTTTTGCAATTATGCCACATCAATGTGGAACGCCCTACCCAAAGCTGTAAAGGAATGTGAATCACTATCCACTTTCAAAAACACTCTCAAAGAACACCTACGGGAGACTGCAATTCGAAACTGGCCCCTACAAATGTCCTAACCCAGTTGTACAGTAAATTACCAAGTATGGCTTTGTCAGTATTCCAATGTACAGTGTACAGTGTTGTTATGATTAATTGAAAATGGGGGACCCTGATGTAAACAAGATGAAAGTCTTTCTCTGGTCTGCATCCCCTTAACAATTGTATGTATTGAGCCAGGGTTCGAAATTAACGGGGGCTTGGGGCATAATGCCCTTGAAAATGGACAAAATGCCCTCGAAAATCAGTTAAGGGGGGCAGAAAATGCCCCCGACAGTTTACTAATTATATATATTTATCCGGTAATGGAGCGTCTGTGTATCGTACGGTTCAGATGACGCGCAAATAAAAAAAATTATTTGGCAGAGCCGGGAGAGGTGAGCACTGGCTGCAGGCAGCAGCAGCAGCAGCAGCACTGCAGCCAGGTGCTAGTCAGTTTGTGTAAAAATGGCAAGCACAATATAAATCAATCTTCATTACGACTTTAAAAACATAGCCATTAACATTACATAGGCCTACACACATCTTGCCATAGCGTTAGCAGTTTGTACAACACAACGCACGTTTTAACTATGGTAGCCCGACGCAGCTTGCAAGCTAATACTGTACAGTCAATGAAATGTCACCATAGCTACTAGCTACTGTAGCAGAGGAGGAAATGGGAGTCTGAGAGGCGGGGTGTTTAAAGACAATGATAGGCGTTTATTCAACATCCAAGAAGGCTAACATACAACTGTGTTTTACTAACTCCAACCGGGACTATTGCCGCTTTCGTGCTGCTTGTTGATGTTATGATCTCCTCCTAACGTTACCGGAGCTGAAGGTGCCACACGCTAAAATGTCCGTGGGGACCCGGCGCCAACCCATAGATAGTTCCAACACACAGAATTACGTAATCCACCACAGTTGCACTCAATATTTAAATAATGTTAGTCTAAATAAATGTAGACAGATACATAATAATTTCAAGCAGAAAACGAATCTTTCCATTAAGAACTGACAATCAGGGAATTTAAACATGGTTGACAGTTTTTTTTGTGTTTATATTAAAGAAAGGAAAGTCTAGTGCTGGCTGAGCATATTGTTTGTTTGCACTAAGTTAATACTTTGACAAATGTAGCCTATATTTTTCAGTCAGTTCGGTCTTTGTGTGCCAAACATTATTTAAGGCTGTAAACACTGTAACACTGTAAACCTTTTTATTATTTTTTTTATAAATGAGAAGCATGTTTAGATTTTAATAAAAATTAACGTATATCGAACCGAACCGAAAACCGTGACCCCAAAACCGTGATACGAACCGAACCGTCCATTTTGTGAACCGTCCCACCCCTACCGTTTATCATAAAAATTCAGTGCTTTCGAAATACAAAAAAAAGCCCCCGAAAATCAATTAAGGGGGGCAAAAAAAGCCCTTGAATTCTTTTTTTAAATTTCTAACCCTGTATTGAGCTGTACTGTACCCATTCTGCAATCTGTTAATAATTTTTTTTTTTTTTTTTAAACTTTATTTTTTAGCGTTTATCGCTTTCCTGGTCAAGCATGACCGACAGTTGCAGGGTGAAACGGGAGAGAGAGCAGGGGGAGACATTCGGCAAATAACGGCGGGTCCGGGAATCGAACTCGGAGTCAACCAGATCCGTGACGCAGCACGGAGTCCCGCGCGAGCGCGGTAACATGGTGTGCTACTGGAGCACCCCTAATAAACTTTTCAATCAATCAATCAATGAAATATTGTAAGCCGTCATTTGAGGCTTTATAAAAGCAGCACAATGAACACAAATCTGTCAGTGCAGAGTCCGACCTCATCTTAAATAACAAACAGCATTTCTTGTTGTAATTAACAAAGAGAGGCAGAGTTTTTTTTTTTTTTTGTATAATCAAATTTTATTTTCATATTCGAATCCCATGCCCATCGAACGAAGCTTCGAAGTATTTAAGACAGCCCTAGTGTGTGTATATGTTTGGTCCATTTTACAATACAACGGGCTGAGACTAGCTAACCTTTGGAACCACCAGGGTTAAATTAATGCACTTATACTCACAGCTGAGAGAGAAAGAAGGAGGGAGAGGGTGAGAGAGAGCAAGAGGGATAGGGCAAGAGACAGGGAGGAGAGAGATGGAAAGAGGGAGAGAGAGACTGAGGTGGAGAGCGAGATAGAGACCAAAAGAGAGGAGTGTTCAACTTCAGGCTTTAGGAAGCCTGCAGAGAGAGGGCAAGAGAGTGTCTTGTTAGTCCATTAGGGTTTGTGAGAAAGAAAGCAAGAGTGCGTCCATTAGCGGAGGAATGTCCGTCAGAGAGGAGGGAAGGAAAGGTGTGGCTGTTCTCTCTACTTCCTCTGCTGCCTCAACAGGAAGTCACATGGGCAGGGGGAGAGAAAGATGAGAGAAGAGGAGGAATTGAGAGAGATTAGGAATAACGGAGAGAGAGGGGGGCTTTGATTTCACGGGGGAAATCAAACGCAAGTCTATTTAAAATGTTCAATTACCGTTATACCATCAAAACTTAAAGGTAATCAATCATTAGATGCCGCACTAGAGCATGTCATTTATTCAATCGGGTGCATTCCACGTGGGGAAATGGGAAGTAGGGAGGGGATACATGCTTGCAACATGTAAACGGCAACATTCATTTTGGGGGACGCAATATTTTTATTCTGCACATTTCTAAAACCTCTGTGGATGTATAATAATAATAATAATAATAATAATAATAATAATAATAATAATAATAATAATAATATATTATTATCTTTTTTGTATTTTATTTTTTTATTATTTTTTAAACAAACATATAAACAAACATGACAACACACGATAAGATATACAAGCATTAATTGTCAGGGCACATCCAATGAGATCACATTTTAGTTAGTTGTCTTATATAAGATATACCCCTAATACCTGTTATCTAAAAAACCCTACACACATATGCTCAGCTCGAACCCCCCCCTCCCGGACCCCACCTTGAGAAGTACCTCCACTATCCCTCGCACCTAACCAGACACTACCATTATAAGCTAGCTTTTATTCTCTCCACCACTTCTAACCACATTGACATTTTGGATTCATTGAGACCCAGAATTCTTGCTGTAGATATTTCATGGTAAATTACATCGAGATATGTAAGAAACCAAACTTTACGGCACATTTTTTCCGGTTGAAACCAGCGTGATGCGATCAGCTTTTTGGCTACTGTGATACCCGATAAAACCAATCTCTTTAGCTGTGGATTCACTGCAAACTCAAAAACATCATTCAATAGTAATACCGAGGGGTGTACAGGTATATTCCAAGATACGAGTTTTGATATTTGTTGGGTCACATCTTTCCAGAATGCCTTAACTGGTGAGCAGTCCCAATACATGTGCATAAATGTCCCTTCGTCCCCGTTTGGAATCTTGTTTAAGCCCCATTCGGCACAGTCTTATAGGAGTCAAGTATGTCCTGTGAATATAGTTAAGATTGATTTGTTGATGATCCGGGTTCCTTGATGTAAGTCGGACATTTGCCCAGGCTCCTTGCCAATCAAAGTCATTTTCCAGGTCTGGTATATCCCTCCTCCAGACAGAGTCAAGTTGGAGGGTTTCATACGAGGACGTTAGTAATTGATGATAAAATTCGGAAACAAAACCTCTCGATGTCTCTCTTGCGTAGAAGAATTTGTGGTATCTGTGGTGTTCAATTGGTCTGTCTAATGGAACACCGTGAGATTTCAAACAAAGCTCTAACTGTTTGTGAAAAAGCCATGTGGACTTGGTGAGATAAAATTTTTTGCGTATTTCTTTATCACTACAAAAACCCTGTTTGTTAAAAACATCCCCTAATGAGTGTATGCCTTGCTCTTCCCATATAGGGAATCTTATAGGTCGTTTTCCAATTAAGAGTGCATTGTTATTGAATAAGGGAGTATGATTGTGCCATTTTTGTGGGTTAGGATTTTTTTTTTGTGATTCACGCCATATCCGGATCGCATGAGTAATTATGGGGCCAAATTTTCGTTCACAGTGCTTGATTGGTAGTTTAGTGTATGCTATGTCCTTCAGTCTATGTGGGGCTACTATGTTTTCTTCTATTTTTCTCCAGGATGCTAATGCTAATTATTATCTTAAATGATTACTCTACATACAAATTCTATCTATAGCACATTTAAGTCAAATATTGTGATGTGATATTTTGGCATGTTGCCCAGCCCTCCTACATCGAGCGGTTTTATTCTATAGGCTGTTTTCACTGTGTGGCTACACTTCTCTGTCAGGTGCAGGTACTGTAGGACAGCTTCTGCTGACCTGCACAAATCACTGTGTATTGTAGTTCATTTAAAACCGGAGTCCAGGGTGAAGTTTTGGGGGAATCACGGTTTCAGTGATTGCATGTAGGGCTGTCGCTATAACCGCATCACTGCAATCCCGCGGTGTGTCAAGTCACTAGGGCTGTCTTAAATGCTTCGAAGCTTCGTTCGATGGCATGAGCTTCGAACATTAAAAAAAAATCGAAGTTTAAAAAAATAAAATCTCAAAAGCCTCAAATCTTGCGCCTCTATTCCAATTAAACGAAATTAAGCGGCGCCTTCCCGCCTCCATTCCAATGAAACGAAAGTAAGCGGCGCCTTCCTGCCTCCATTCCAATGAAACGAAAGTAAGCGGCGCCTTCCCGCCTCCATTCCAATGAAACGAAAGTAAGCGGCGCCTTCCCGCCTCCATTCCAATTAAACGAAAGTAAGCGGCGCCTCGACTCCACCTCTCTACAACAAGCACATGGAGATTATCTGTGTTGAAAACAACAAGGACATGTGCAGCAGACATGTCGACGAAGAAGTCATCAGACGTGTGGTTGCAGGGTTTCCGTTAGAAAAAATTGTTGCCGGCCTCAGTGTCCGGTAGATTTCAATCTACTGGTCAAATGAGAGAAATTCCGGTCAGAGTTTATTGAGCTTAAAAACAATTGATAGGCAAAAGAATGACAACAAAACAAAAGAATGACATCCTCAAGGCATGTAGATTTATAATATTTTAACTTAAAACTAGGCTTTTTGCGTATACAGTCATTATATTCCAAATAAAATAAGTCCAGAGACTCCGTGCTGCTGCTGACTTTAAATCAAATAGGTGTCTGTGGGCAGTCGGCCCGACATTAATAAACAGCAGTCTGTTATAATCACATTTTTATGAGCTAACGAATTCCGTTATATTGAACATTTGTATTAATTATATCAAGCGAAGAACTGAGAAATTTGGCAGAGAGAGACGGCAACATTATCGTGGGTTTGCGTGATGAATCTCCACCTCCCAACGACTTATTTGCGAGAGTATGCCGCTGCAGAGTCGCAGATTCAGCTGTTTTCAGGCCCTATCTGGGGACCGCTCAGCAGCGCCCCCCACCCAACAGCTGAATTGCCAATGGCTGAATTGGAGTACTGCACTGTGCCGGCACTGCTGGTGTGCAGCTGTGGCTCTGCAGCTGCACATGCACTCGCAAACCCAGCACTAAGCTCTCGCTGACAACGTCGTTGTCATTATTAGAAGCAACGATGAAACAAATGTAATGATTGTTTTGTTCATCGCATAGGCTATTTAATTTTAGCCTATTTTAATACAATTCAAATAATCAAATTGTGCTTAGAGGGAATTATTTTCACCGGACATTATGACCGGAGAGATTAAATATGTCTGACTTCAACAGATTTTGCCGGTCAAATACCGGTCATTACCGGCTAAGGGAAACGCTGGGTTACACTTTCAAATATGCAAAGACAATGCCCAAAAAGCAGAGTGCCAGATATGCCAGAAGAAAATGGCATATCACAACTCTACAACAACTTTGTCAAATCACCTAAAAAACTTAAGTATCGTTGTACACGACGGCGACGCCACACAAAACATTAATAAGGCTATGCCTATGCTGCTATGACTAATGTGTTACCATTACCAAGTTGGCTAATTTAATTGTAATCATCTGCTTTTGTAGGTGCATTGTCTGATATAATTATAAATTATAAATTAAATCTAATATAATTGTTTGCTTGATAGACGAAGGTTGCAACATAATTATGTACTGTCATGTCGTTGGCTGGGAGAGCAGCCCCACTGCACCCAGGCAGCGCAGCCGAGTGAAACTTTGTTGGCTGCGTCACAGTCACGAAAGGGGCTACTTAATTAATTAATCCAATCCACTTTATTTATAGAGCACATTTAAAAAACAACAAAGTTTACCAAAGTGCTGTACAAGTCCCACAACATAAGATAAAAAAAAATATATATATATATTATAATTAATAAAAAAAAAATCTAAGCTTTGGATTAAAATCGAAGCTCGGCCCAAAGCTTCGATTGCCAAAAAAAGCTTCGAAGGTCAGCCCTACAAGTCACCTGCGGGATGTAGAACAGACAACCGTGGGTAAAATAAAAGGGGCGTCATCATTTTTAACTTCATTTAATGACGAGGCGTCTGATTTCCAGTAGCATGAGCTAACTTCACGTTTCCATAGTTTACAACTCACAGATGAAATCAGGATTTATTTTCATATCCGGCAGTGGCTTTCATAACCTAACTTGTCTTGCTCAAGACTTGTTTGAGTTTGTAATGCATGTCATGTAGGTATACCACAACAGAACAATTTTGATTGACAGTCGATTCTGCCAATTACGTCACACCGCTTGCACCCACCTCTGCTGTTCTTACCACCAATCGGAAGCTCTTATTCATTTTTTTACTTCCAGAATGTCGGCCATTACTCTACTCGAGAGACTCAACTACCGGAGCTCACGCTAATAACGTTAGCTCCCCATCGACCACATTGAGATGAGTACCAGCGCTTATACATTACTGGCAAATGTCTTGTTGCACTTGCAATGAGCGTTGTCGGCATCAACTTTAGTAAAATATACCCAGACTTTCGAACGTTTCGTTCTGTCCGTCATGATGAGAGCAGAGCTGTCTGTAGCCTACAACTTGAGAATTGTTCTGAAGCACCCGTGTGTGTGTGTGTAAGAGCACAGCACAGCCCACTCCTCGCGCAGGCAGAGAGAGACTACCGATAGCAGAACCGATAACATCGGATCTTATCAATACTCTCTTTTTCTAATTTAGAACCGGTACCCGTTTAGAACCGGGTTTTGGGGGGCATCCCTATTGAAGACTATCACATGTCTCCTCCGATACATGTGGAGTCAGCCAGCCGCTTCTTTTCACCTGACAGCGAGGACTCTCACTGGGGGAGTGTAACGCGTGGGAGGATCACACTACCTCCCCCAGATTCCTTCCCTGCTGAACAGGCGCCCCGACCGACCAGTAGGAGTCGCTGTTTACAATGACCAGGATACATACAGTACCCCACCGGCTTCCCACCCGCTAACACTGCCAATTGTGTTAGTAGGGACGACTGACCAAGCCGGAGGTACCGCTGGATTCGAACCCAGAGTCTCTGCGGTGGTAGGCGAGCGCTTAGTCCACTGTGCTACCCAGCCGCCCCCATGTGTAACGTTATTAAGCATTAACTTATGTTGGAAATGACAATTATCTATTAATTAATGACGTGATGATTAAAGTATTTCCATTCCACGATACCAGCGCCTCACCAGCTAACTCCACGTAAGCCAACAGAAATCTGCGATCTTTGTACGCTAGCCACAATGCTAACTATTAGGGATGCACGATAGGCCGATATCAGCTATTATGACGTCATCCCGATAAACCCGATACAATTATTGATAGCTCCGATAATAA
>NC_140179.1:50472478-50482478 GCF_963971535.1 Notolepis coatsorum | reverse complement strand
ACACAAGGCATTTGTCTCATCAAGATTTGAGAGTTTTTGAGGTGCACCCAATATATTACATACAACAGTGACAAGTGACGGTGTGGAGGCACAGCAAAGTCGTACACTTACATTAAATGTGTGCTTCTCAGTGTTTTAGCCTGTATGAAACAAGTATTAGGCCTACGTGGTCATAATTTGTTAAATAGGTTAGCTTGTGCTCAATAATGCTTTGAAACTGGCGATATTTGTAGGGGTGTCTTAAATACTTCGAAGCTTCGTTCGATGGGCATGGGATTCGAATATGAAAATAAAATTCGATTATAAAAAAAAAAAATTAGAAATGTATATTTCTCTCCCACCCACCCACACCCTCCTAATGTACAGTCTCCTCCCCACCGTATGTATATCTCTCCCCACCGTATGTATATTTCTCTCCCACCCACCCACCCCCTCCTAATGTACAGTCTCCTCCCCACGTATGTATATATTCTCTCCCCACCGTATGTATATATACCGCCATCTTTCTCCCGGGTTGGTGTGATCACATGACTGACAAAGCCGTGCAGTGATAGGCCAGAAGTCAGTTCAATTGCATCCAGGCTCGATTGCTTATCCTGTCTGGGTAGCCCGGATGATGGTTTTTTACATCGAATTTTATACACCGCAATTATGCATCGAATTTTTTACATCGAATTTTATACACCGCAATTATGCATTGCATTTTTTGCATTGAATTTTATACACCGCAATTATGCATAGAATTTTTTACATAGAATTTTATTATGCATTCGAATTTTTTACATAAAAAATTCAGATACATGATTTTCAAAGTAATTATTTTCAATGCTATAAATGCGGTGTCTGAAAAAATTCAGATACATGTTTTCAAAGTAATTATTTTCAATGCTATAAATTTGGTGTCTGAAAAAATTCAGATACATGTTTTCAAAGTAATTATTTTCAATGCTATAAATTCGGTGTCTGATAAAATTCAAATACTTCTGTCACTCATTTGCTTCCATACACACACCAGGGACGTGCACAGGACTTTAGAGGGGCAGGTGCTCAAAGGCTGAAAAGGCCTGTGTGTGTTTTAACCGAGCGCGCGTAGCGCACAAGCCCGATAAGGCCCCTTTTCGGGTGGGGGGGCCCTCTTTTTATGCTTTTTGGGGGGTTTTGGTGATCAAATATTGAATATTGAACTATAATAATCAGTGCAGGAGCTCACTTATCCTTGAAAGACACTTTTATCACTGACTTAAAAGGCCCATACATCTCCATAAATGTTCAGGGGGGAGGGAATAAGTGCTTACCCTACAGACCCCAAGAAGTGCTGTATATTCTGTATTGTTTAATATAAATGCATTTTTGTATTCCAAATCCGATTTGTATTTGAGATTCCCAAATCCCATCGGACTTGACTTCTTTGTGTCCCTCAGTGAGTATAATACCAGCATTCAACTGTATGCGCCACAGCGGTTTCTATCATGATCATCATCACCACCCACGCTATGCATAAAATATATAGGTCCGCGGAGAGGCACGCTGAGGAGGCCGTGCAAACTGCAATGGAATATGGGGCATCTCTCTCTTTACCTAATATTTTGATTCTATCCTGACATTTTTCAGTTGGAAGGGCAGTCTACAGGTGCAGCTCAATAAATTAGAATATCGTGGAAAAGTCTATATATTCAGCTGTATTGATGCAGTCATTTGTGCAAGAGGAGCCCCAACCAAATACTGAGTGAACATACATGAACGTACTTTTCAGAAGGCCGACATTTCTATATACAAAAGAAAAATACATCTTTTTAATTTTTTTTATTGGTGATACAGAATTTTGGGCTTTCATGAGCTGTAAGACATAATCATCAAAATTAAAACAAATACAGGCTTGAAATATTTCACTTTGTGTGTAATGAATCTATAATCTACGAGAGTTTCGCTTTTTGAATTGAATTACTGAAATAAAATAACTTCCACGATATTCTAATTTATCGAGCTGCACCTGTATTATGCGTAACGAATTTATTAATTCTTTTTTTTAAAAGGGCACTTTTTTTATGAGGCTCAAAAAGGCAGGTGCTCAAGCACCCCTTGGGCTCTATTTGTGCACGTGCCTGACACACACACACACACACACACACACACAAGCACACACACACCGATGTAAAGACAGACAGACAGACATGCAGGAAAACGTAATTGCTATAACAACCTGTCTGTCAGCAGGTCTTTAACTGCTTTTTAGTTGTTAAAAGTATTTGATTTGTCTGCGTGAAACATGATGACATCATCTCTTTAGTGGGTGGTGCTTAACTGGGCTGGTCATCTGTCGCTCTCTACCCCACTACTAAACACCAGACCTCTATTTGAAAACACAAGCATGAGAAATAAGGGGTGTAACGGTACACAGAAGCCACGGTTCGGTACGTACCTCGGTATTGGGGTCACGGTTCGGTACGAGTTCGGTACAACAGAAAAAAAATATTTATAATAATACTTATTATTAATATTGTTTTTTATTTTTATTTATTTTTTATATATTATTATTATTATTATTATTATTATTATTATTATTATTATTATTATTATTAAATAGAATAATTTTCTATAGGCTTGCCGTGGTAATTAGTGATACTGGTTTCATTCTGTGTTCAGGCATCCACTTTATCCTTGCTATGTTTCAGTTTCACTTCCAGAGAGAATTTTACTTCACGAGACTGAATACTAGAGAACAGATGACATATTACAACAATGGCAGAGGATTATTTGGATTTAAACACAGTGGAGCTCAGATGATCTGTCCGGAAAAGTAGGTTCTTCTTTTTATTTGATGAGCTGTGGCTGTCCGGCGGGGGAGAATGTTGATGTGTTTGTTGGCGCGTGTGTTTCTTTTCATTGGTTTCATTTGGTTAACGCTATTGGGCGCACAAGAAAACGAAAGAAAACTGTAATGATGACCCTGCAGCTGTTCCAATGTAAATGTGCCTGGCTTTCTCCTCCGTGCACTTTCGCCACTCTGAAGTCTGAGCTCGGTGTGCCCGGCCACGCGCGCTGTTCTCACACGGACCTCGCGAGTGCCTGCGTGTGGGTGTGGGTGTGTGTGCGCTGTGGGGCGTATTCGTCGCATGGGTGCGAGTACCGCACCGTGACGGCCGCACCGTAAATTCGCGGGACGAATACACGTACCGTTACACCCCTAGTTGTGAAGGGTTCTAGAGACAGGGTGAGAGAAGGAGGGAGGGAGAGATGTGTGTGTAATGTTACTAATGTATATACATGTATTTGCACATGTGCAGACACTTCTGGCCCTGTGTGTAGTGTAATAGAGAGAGTGTTTGTTTGTTCAGTCTTTATCTAGAACTCTTGTCAGCTGACCACTCTTGCCCTGGCTGAGGCTATTTATACACACACACACATGGACACATGCACCCTGCAATAGGACTGTCCTTTATTGATTGTTCACGTGTTCTCAGCCTGTGACATTGTTATGGATATTTATGCCTCTCTTGCTCTGTCTCTCTGTCTCTGTCTCTCTCTGTCTCTCTCTCTCAGGATGTGGAGAAGGAGAGAGAGTTGCGTACTCATCTCAGCAGAGAGGAGATCAGACAGAAGATTGATCTGTACAACACCACGACCAAGGACCACCTCAAGATGACCCCGGTACACACACACACACATATACATTCACACACGCACGCACGCACGCACACATGCACACACATGCACATTCACACATTCACACACACACACACACACACACACACACACACACACACACACACACACACACACACACACACACACACACACACACACACACACGTCACACACACACACACACACAGTCACACACACACACACACGCACACACACACAGCCACATGGTTTTCTGTAGGGCACCTGATGTCATAGCACTGAGGTGGTCTTGAGTCAAAATCAGCTTCTATAAAGGATCCGGTATACACACGCGCACACTAGGGCTGTCACGATTTGTCGACGTAATCGACAAATACATTTAGTCGATTTGCATATTCATGATCGACGCATCGTATTATTGTTACTTGTATGCCGGAAATGGCAGACGTTCAAAGTCTTTGCAAGCAATGGGTCCAATAAATGCGTCTAACACGCTTCGCATCCTCGCCATTCCTGTATGCCCGTCACGGTTAAAAACCTTAACTAACGGGGCGCCCTCGTGGCGCACCACGTTAAGGTGCTCCCATAGTCCAGCAGACTGTACACAGAGCAGACTCCGCGGATGTCCGCGCGGCTCTTTGAGCTTTCATAGTCGAGCAGATCTCAGCGGACGTCCGCGGTCTATTTCCTACATTTCTCGCACCAGTTTTACTACATTTCCCACAAAAAAAGTTTTACGCACTTGAATAACAGGTATATAGGCAGCGAGATGCAATGTACCGTATAGGCTTGAGGTGGACAGCGCGTGGTGCTGAAATGAAACACGCATTGCATGAAATAAAAGCACCAGTTTTATTTAAAAATATTGGAAACGGAGATAACATTCTATGTTATCTCCGTTTCCAATATTTCGAAATAAAACTGGCAATTTTACACACTTAATTTAGAAAAGCCATTCAAACATCTCTCTTGGCACGGAGCGAGTGGTCAGATCAGAGTAAAATGCAGATCGGCGTCACATTAAATGCAGTTCGATGTCAACCAAAACGGCGAGCAGCGTTTTGTGTGACACCAAGTCAGCGGCGCGGATGTCCGCGCGTCAGAAAATAGGAGCGTCGCACCTGTGGGTCTGCTGTCCGCTGAGATCAAAGCTCAAGAGTCCGCGCGGACATCCGCGGAGTCTGCTCTGTGTACAGTCTGCTGGACTATGGGAGCGCCTTTAGTGCATCGCACGATTCGCACATCTACGCGGCCATCCCGGGTTCGCTTCCCGCTCCCGGTGACATTTGTCACATGTCTTCCCCGCCTCTTCTCCCGTTCATCCTCTCCTCATCTGTCGGTCATGTCTGACCATGAAAAGCAATAAATGCAAAAAAAATTAAATATCTTTAAAAAAAACTTAACTAACGTTAGCTGCTAAGAGTTCCAATAGTGAGGAAAGGGGGGTGGGAGTGAGGAGGGGATGAGAAATATTTCACTTCATTAGCAAACATATTGTAAAATCATTAAATCTGCTATAAGCTATTCCCCCTCTGTCTTGTGTGTGTGTGTGTATAAATTTACTATAGGCTACTCTTTTTGACATGGATTAGGCTAATTAGCTTTAACAATCCTGATTCCTGAGCCTATTTTATTCAAAAGGAAGATATTGATTTAAATATGTATATATATAGTCTATATATAATAAATACATTTGAATCGTATCGCCTGTGCTGGCTGGCACAAGCACGTGTGGAGAGATAACACACAATACATAATATAATATAATTTTTATTTTTTTTTATATAAATCTAAAGCTAAAAAGTATGAGGATACTCATTAAACATTTAGAAATATTCAATTGCAGATAGAATAAATCTTTCTGGGAAATTAATGGTTTAGATGAATGAACTAATCGATCAAATAATCAACTGATTAATCGATAACAAAATAATCGTTAGTTACAGCCCTAGCGCACACACACACATAGATTTATGGGTTACCCCCTGTGATCAATCTCGCTCATCATTTCCTAATCAATCAATCAATGTCATGTGCCATGTTGGAAGCTCTATTTCTCTTCTCTCTTTCTCTCTCCCTTCTTTCTCTAACTCTCCCTTCCTCTCTCCCACTGTCCTCTCTTTTCCTCCCTCCCTCACTCTCTCTCTTGGTTAGATGGTCTCTCTCTCTTGGTTAGATAGTCTCTCTCTTGGTTAGATAGTCTCTCTCTCTCTCTTGGTTAAATAGTATCTCTCTCTCTTGGTTAGATAGTTTCTCTCTCTCTCTCTTGGTTAGATAGTCTCTCTCTCTCTTGGTTAGATAGTCTCTCTCTCTTGGTTAGATAGTCTCTCTCTTGGTTAGATAGTCTCTCTCTCTCTTGGTTAGATAGTCTCTCTCTCTCTTGGTTAGATAGTCTCTCTCTCTCTTGGTTAGCTAGTCTTTCTCTCTTGGTTAGATAGTCTCTCTCTTGGTTAGATAGTCTCTCTCTCTCTCTTGGTTAGATAGTCTCTCTCTCTCTTGGTTAGATAGTCTTTCTCTTGGTTAGATGGTCTCTCTCTCTTGTCTCTCTCTCTTGGTTAGATAGTCTCTCTCTCTTCGTTAGATAGTCTCTCTCTTCGTTAAATAGTCTCTCTTGGTTAGATAGTCTCTCTCTCTCTCTTAGATAGTATCTCCCCTCTCCCTCTTGGTTAGATAGTCTCTCTCTCTTAGATAGTATCTCCCCTCTCCCTCTTGGTTAGATAGTCTCTCTCTCTCTCTCTCTCTCTCTTAGATAGTATCTCCCCTCTCCCTCTTGGTTAGATAGTCTCTCTCTCTTGTCACTATTTAAAACTTGCAGTCATGCATTTCTCCTTCTCTATTCCCTTCTCTTCCCCTTAATCTGTCGATCTCTCTCCTTCTCTTTCATTCTCTCCTTTATTTTCATCCATTGATATCACTTAATCTTCTACACAAGTCACCTTTTGTCCCTCTGTCATTTGTATATATATGTGTATTTGTGTGGGTACAGTATGTACGTATGTCTGTGTATGTGTCCCGTATTCCAGCTCTAGACTTCTAGATACACGTATCCAGGTCATAATGTCCTGTGGAAAAAATGCCCTCTTATTTTTATTTGGTTACTTACCAAGTAACGTACGTCCGGTAAAAGTACTGCAATGTGCTAAAACCTTGAAATGCAGCTGGATTCGTGAGGTGTGCGTGAGAGAGTGAGAACCAGGAAAACAAACAAGGATTCTATGGACTCGAATAATGTTACTACTAAATGTTTGTTGTGTTGGAATACAGCTACAGGGCTCTACGCTAACCTTTTTCACTAGGGGCACAGGTGCTCCTAAATGAAAAAATTTAGGAGCACACAAAGAAATTTAGGAGCACCCAAAAATATTTAGGAGCACAGTGAAAATATGTCAAGTAACAGAGTTTATTTTTTTTTTCAAAAATAATTGTATATTTGTACTGTGCGTGCATGTGCAAACGGGAACGGGACACATCTGTGCAATAGCACATACCACCAAAGTCACTGGCCCACTGTGTGCGTGTGTGTGTATCATCTGCGTGTGCAAACAGGAATGGGACACAGACATTTGAACTATTAATTAAGTGATTAATGCCTACTATGGCAAAGTTGTAGCCAACAACTAGGCCTAATAAGAAAGGCAGTGACATTGAACAAAAAGGAGACACTGGCTTTACAACCAGGGCCATCAGTAGAGGGGGGAGCTAGTGTTGCTCTTTTAGAAAAATAATCCTTTCAGGGTTGCCTATTGAAATACTGTACACCTCCAGTACAGAAACATTGTTTATGAGTTTGCGTGTCAGGTAGACCATTGATTGACAGTCGATTCTGCCAATTACGACGTCACACCGTTGCACTCTGGCCGTCCGGCGATGCAGCTAGACCCTATTGCCACACCGCTTGCACTCTGGCCGTCCGGCGATGCAGCTGGACCCTATTGCCCACCTCTGCGGTTGATAACGCTAGCCAAGTTAGCTGTACACACATACACAGTGGGCCAGTTGTAGGGGTGTAACAATGCATCGCAATGCATCGATCCTACTTTGCAATATTTACAAAACATGACATTGTTTTCGAACTCTAGCCATGGGGAAATGTTTAGCCAATTCACGTTAAATTTGTATGTCTTCCCTCCGGCTCCAGTGGGTGTAGCTTCGCTAGCTACAGTGGCTACATTGGGTGCTACAGTGGGTGTAGCCTCGCTAGCTTGGCCAACTTCGCTAGCATGCTGGCTAGCGTCAGTATCTTGGTTAACGTTAACGTTAACCATCACCTCTGTAACATGAGCTGCCTCGCCTGACTTCTCATTCTCCGGTATCTTTCGCGCAAAATAAAAATGAATGGGCTTCGACATGGCTGTATTGTCTGACTCAGACAGTGACGCTGATCGTTACTTTCAGTTTATGCGGCTGTGAACTGTGGGAATTGTAGTTTTTTAACGATTCTCGCAGCTGAGGAAAAAAAAGGACTAAAGAGGCTGTACTATGCATTCGCCGGTCCCACTCGCACGCCGTGCGAGTACTTGATTTTGCAGGATCGCACACACATATTTTTAGGGGCATATGCGAGCAATATGGTCGCACTGTAGAGCCCTGCAGCTACCTTAGCGTTATCTAAAAACGAACTAACTATAAAAATTTGTTTTTTCCAAATTGTGTCAACAACATGTTGCCTACTTCAGGTAACGTTCATAGGCTTTTGATACGGACTGACAGGCTTAAGTTGTAGCTAGCTGTTGTGCCACATGGACCAAAATACTCTAGCCATCTTGGCTGCACCAAAACACTTTCTTTGATAATGTAACGTTAATTATTACTATTGATATGGACGGACACGCTGAAGTTGTGGCTAATTGACTTGTGCTACATGGACCCAAATATTCCTGACTACCAAAAACGGGCAAACAGAGTGGAGGTAATGTAATGTTAATTATTAAAAATGGTAGCTGTGACCTTTTTTATTAACTCATTCAGCGCCAATCACGAAAAAGTCGTGTTTTAATCGTAATTTCTTTTATTAGCTATATCCATTCATTTTCATCCATCCAGCCTGATGTTATCATTGGGAATGGGTCTGAGCTCGCAAAAGGGCAAATACCGCCGCCTACGCCTTCCAGCAGGTATTGCACTCTATTAGAAATGGTGTAGTTTCTTTTCAGGCCCGATCTGAGCCGTGTGGGCGGGGTTTAAATACTCAGACGAACCAGGGCTTTACAACAGTAACCCCGTTCCTGTGTAACGCTTGGTAATGTGGGACGGACCTCCATGAGCAGTATTTGGAATGGCGATCAGATAATTGGATTATTTCTTTTGCATTACTTCAGATACCTGGTAAGAACACTATATATAAAATCTTGCGTTGATATGATATTTCTTTCTACCCCGATCGACGCTGTCTCTGTGTGTGTGTGTATGGCTGTGTGCCGTTGGGTGGGAGGAGGTGGCGGGGGAGCCCCGCGGTCCAGGGCTCTTCATTTTTGCATGAGGAAGGATAATAATGATGTTCTAGTGTTGATTTCAGGAAGATTCGATAATCAGGCGAAAAATGACCACACGTTTAGTATTCCACTAAAGGGCTATTATCGTGTCTTTTCCTGGAATTACTCTGAAGCACCCAAACTATATTGATATTCAAAACGGAAATGTACAGATGAAAAAACAATCTGTTTCGTGGATGTTGACTGGAAGCAACTCACTGACAATCGACTGGTGTATTAGACCCATAGCTATAATATAAGATATATTTTAAGCACTTGCAAGTTAACAAAGCGCCCCATTAACTTACAGTGCTGGCTTAATAGCGTCCTCTAACGGATTAAGCGATGGCGCAGAATGAGTTAAGCAATATAACGTTATTGCAATAAGCTCAATAAACACAGATAATATTTGAACAGAATTTATCCCATTTGTGACATTGAAATCTTCCCAGACACGTGTACTGGAAACAGTATGAGGGCAGACGATCTCCATGATGGTTTTGATAAGAGCAGAACATGGTCCACAAACACAACGCCTCAGGGTGTGTGTGTGTGTGTGTTGATCTTGTGTCTGTGTCTATGTGTCATTTAGACCTACGGGTGTGTCACACTGTTTGTTTGTGTGTGTGTGTGTGTGAGAGAGAGCGAGAGAGAGAGAGAGGTAGGCAGGCAGGCAGACAGATAGAGAGAGAGCAGGATGGGGTAAATAACATTAGCTACCGCAGTAAACTCATGAAAATATTAAACAAGCTGAGAGAGAGATATACATGAGTGTGTGTGAGATACTGTATGTGTCTGGGAATTATATGTTTTGAACGTGTGTTGCCACAGCCTTAGAGCAAGGCATGTCGTCTTGTTTGTGTGTAATGGGTGTGGTTATTTATGTACAGTAGTATCCTTTGTAC
>NC_140179.1:50339978-50467478 GCF_963971535.1 Notolepis coatsorum | reverse complement strand
GAGGGGGTTGGGCGTGGGGGGGGTTTGGACATGTACCGGGGCCAGTTTCGAATTGCAGCCTCCCGTAGGTGCTCTTTAAGAGCGGTTTTGAAGGTGGGTAGGGATTCACATTATTTTATGGCTGTGGGTAGGGCATTCCACATTGTTGTGGCATAATTGTGAAACGTGTTTAGTCCCTTGTTTGAGCCGATTCTGGGTTGAACATGATTTGTGGAGCTCCCTCTGGTGTTGTGGTCGTGGTATTCACTGACCTTTGGGAAGTATTTTGACACGTACATGGGTATCTTCGTGGTGTGGTGTAGTGTATCTTGTAGACCAGGCCCATTGTAAGTTGCTGTACTCTGTCGTCTACTCTAAGCCATCCTAGGTTGTCAAAATGGGCAGGGGTGAGGTGGGTTCTAGGAGTAAGGTCAAGCAGTAGTCTGACCACTTTGTTTTGTGATGTTTGTATTCTTGTTTTTAGTGCCTTTGAGGTGCTTTGGTACCATGAGGTGCAAGCATAGTCATAGTACCCTTGAACGAGTGCTCCTGTTAGTCTTCAGGGTATTCTTGTTTAGCAGAGAGGAGATCCGGTACAAGAATCTTGTTCGTTGGTTGACTTTCTTGATTACATTGGTTGCCATTTTGTCATTTCCTCTGTCCTCTATGTATAATCATGTTAGCTACAGCTAAAACCTTTCCCCTGTCTCCTCCATGTATGTTAGCTACAGCTAAAACCTTTCCTCTGTCCTCCATGTATGTTAGCTACAGCTAATACCTTTCCTCTGTCCTCCATGTATGTTAGCTACAGCTCAAACATTTCCTCTTCCTCCATGTATATACACATATTAGCTACAGCTAAAACATTTCTGTCATGAAATCTGTCATTTATGTCAGGGCAACAGTTGTTAAAAGCATAAATCAGCCTAACGTTGGGCTGCTTTTCCAGTGTTTAGTCCCTTGCCTGTTTTGTGATTGTATAAGGACAAAACTAAATGCAGGTCTGTGTGTGAGAGAGTGAGTCGGACAGAAACACAGGTTTGTCTTGAGGACCTTCTTTGTCTCTGTTTACTATCGCAGCGATCAACGTATGTAGTATTAAAAAAGAAAATGATGTTGCTGACGATCAGAGCATCAAAAAATGACCCCCCCCCCCCCTTTTATGCATGCATGATGAAACATAATACCTATTATACCTTTGATTTGGAAATAGTAACGTGTCCAGGCGAGCAACGCGAATGCATTTAGCAAAATTCACATAGCACTGCATAACTCAGCTTCCAGGAATTAGCCCGGATCACTCTGAAACTATACAATATTCACTCTTTTTTACATGTTGGACGAGGGATAGTTACTGTCAAATGAGCCATAGTATTGTCTCCATAGCTATAATATAGATATAGCCCTGCAAACACAGCGACACACAGTGAAAATCCCTATCTTTTAAAGTGTGGCCCATTGACTACAAGGATGGATAAAACGGCTGGCGCTGAAAGTGTTAACACTTTGGCTGCCATGGGTTAAATTAATGATATACCATAGATTGCCAGCGCTATTTGTCTATGGAGAAAGTCCCCTTCTTTGCAGGGCTATAACTTTTTAAATTCTATTGCTACATTGCCATTATTAGGGCCCATTCAAAGTCCTATATGTATTGTTCATTGTGTAGCAACGTTAAACTTTTTCATTCACATATTCATAGTAAAGTATGGTCTAATGTATAAGTATGTTTTCATCTCTTTCTGCAGCTTTCTCCAGAACGTGATATATAGCCCCAAATGCATTATATTGATGATGAAATACAGTTTGATGGCAATCAGCGCGATATAAAAAATTCCAACTAGACGTACTTCTAGAAGTTACTACACGTCATCTGATGTTGACCGGATGGGCGAGGGGGCGTTTATAATTCCGTGGGCAGCGTTATACCAATCATCTAATGTGGGTCAAATGTTGATAAAAGCAGTTAGTATCGAAGATGGTAACGTTACACGCTGAAACTCACCCCAGTCTCCGCGCGCCGTTGGGCGATCATCGTCGAGCAGAAATTTTATCATTATGGGATATATTATTACCCGGTCCATCTCCAGCTTGTATAATGGTATATACGTCCAAATCATGTTGTTTATCGAGTTATTGGCAATCGATCGCTATGTAGAGTGACGAGCTAGAGTGCCGGAACCTATCCCGAGTGGCCGGAAGCAATACAGACATCTAGCACAACCTCCACTGTGCTTCCTGTTAAGCGGTTGCGCGATCGGCCACCAGATGGCGCTCCTGAACCGCCAGAGAGCTCAGTGGGTCCTGCTGGTGGTTCTCAGGCCAGCGGAGGGACATTATGGATCAGATCGCAGATTTTTGAAATATTGATATAAAGACGACTTACAGCGTCCCCCGGCAACTTTAGCATCGCCAGCAAAGACGTTGTAAATCGTTTTTAGGCAGTCAAAGTGTTAAGGAGTAACTAAACACATGGTCATTTTGGCGGCCCCCTAGTGGTTGATATTTTCATCCTGCTGCCCGCTCTTCCCCATCACAACCTGTGATGTCAGAGTGCCTCTTTTATTTGGAGGTGCTATAAAAGTCTTGTCTAGGAACAAAAAGAGACACTCTGACAGCACAGATTGGGTTGGGGCAGTGTCCAGCAGGGTGAAAATATCACCACCACCAGGTGGGGGCGACAAAATGACCACATGTTTAGTTGCTCTTCAAAACATGTTGGATCTCTGGAATGTGTTAATCGTTTGTATATAATTTAATTGGAGGAGGGTTGAAATAAAGCATTCAGAATGTGTGAGAGAGTCGGTGATCGAGGCAGGGATCAACGTCACAGTGGAGACTGTGTTTCAGTCAGAACACCAGCTAGCTTGGACCTGAGATTGTGTCACATGTATGTGTGTGCTACATTGTTTTCTATAAATATCTAGGGCACATCTGTGTGGATTTGTACATGTGTTTTGCATGTGTACATGTGTGTGTTTGTTTGTACATATGCAGGGTGTGTCAGTTTGTGTGTGTGTATTTCTGGATGCATTTCTGGATGCCTCGCCCTCTTATTGATGAATACCACAGGGCTCTCCACACTATCGGCACTATGCCAGGAATACACACACACACACACACACACACACACACACACACACACACACACACACACACACACACACACACACACACACACACACACACACACACACACACACAGTACATTTATATGTGTGTGCACACACACACATATAGTAAATTTATATGTGCACCCACACACATGCCCACACACACTCATCACCACACAGCAGCTGTTACAGTCGTGACATTCTATGGAAGGTTGTCCAACGTCATGGTCCACTATTCTTTTGGCTGTAATCTCTACCGCCTTCTTTGGCAGTTCTTTTAGAAGTGTCACAGTGAAAACCTGTATGGACAGTTTCAACTTGACAACATAAACATTCTTAACACTTCCGGCGCCAACAGCAGAGGGCGCTGATGGCCCTTCAGCACCAGTGCTTTATCCAATTGATTGATTGATTGAAAACTTTATTAACAGATTGCAGAATGGGTACAGTACAGCTCAATACATACAATTGTTAAGGGGATGCAGATCAGAGAAAGACTTTCGTCTTGTTTACATCAGGGTCCCCCATTTTCAATTCATCATAACATATATGACATACACGACATACAGATAGACAGTACTGCTACATCTATACATTTATGACATACCAGATTTGCAAATACAGTACTGTTTGTGATACAAAAAGAGTCCAGAAAAGAGAGTATATACATTTGACGTAGAAACTGTACATTGGAATGTACAGTTTAGGATAGGACATATTTGCGAGTGCTTAAAATATATCAAATATAATAGCAATAGATCTAAATAACACGTGATCGTCAGTGAGTTGCTTCCAGTCAACATGCACGAAACAGATAATTTTTTCATACATACATTTCCGTTTTATACCGTGATGAATATGAATATATTTCTAGAGCGTTCTGTCTCATCTCAATAAACTCCATCAAATCGAGCTTCAATGATTTCGTTAGAAATCGTGCCATTTGTCGCTTGATTTATGAATCGTTTTCAAATAAACGCTAGATTATTGATATTATATGTGTCATCATGGGCGAACAGAAGCGGTGTCTGAAAAATCACTTCTCCGTACTTTGGTCGCGCGAACCTCACACACACACGCGTTCCGATGGCGGTGAAAGGAACATCGGATTAAGCCAAGATTCGTAACATAAAGTCATTACCTCACATCTGATGTCCTGCAAGAAGATGAATCCAATTCCTGATCACCATTCCAAATATTGATTGCGTTTATTGATCCAACGTTATATGTCCAAAACACATAATCCACGCTGCTCCGAGTGTCCCCAGTCAATGTGTTATAACGATACTGCATGCCCGAGAAGGAAAACCTGGACCGGACTTCTTAGATTAATGCACAGCCCCAGCCAGAGGGATTCCAATGATGTGCAATACCGTCCGGGAGACGTTAGGCGGCGGTATTTGCCCTTTGCGAGCTCAGACCCATCCCAATGATAACGTCAGGCTGGATGGATGAAAAATTTATGAATATAGTGAATAAAAGAAATATCGATTAAAACCCGGGATTTCTCGGGTTTGGCGCCCAGAGCATGGCGAGTTAACCCAACTTATCTCGGGTTTGGCCTCCAATTTAGAGGTCTATGGATCAAGGACTGAATGCTCCAAAGCACTGGAATACAAACATCATGTAGAATGTGTACTTTTACTTTTGATACGTTAAAGGAACTTTAGGGCCGGGATATTAATCCAGTTTCAATTTCAATTCAGTTTTTATGTTGTAAATGCAGTGCACCCTTCCTTCACAGCGGTGTTGCCCTGTCAGCATCTTCAGCATGTTTGCACAAACATGGTTTAAAGGAACACACCAACATTATGGGAAGTGTGCTTACGGCCTTCTCCAGAGTCAGACAAAAAGATTAAGATTATATTTTGAATTTTAATACAGGCTTCAATAGAACTGGCACCAAAGTAGAGCAAGCAGTGCAACAGGAGGTAAACGTGGGTCCATTAAGTTAAAGTAGTATTTTATCCAGTTATGCTGCTCTGAGTACGTCCTCTTGACGTTATCAGGCTTCAAATTGGAAAGTACAAGTACCTCAACATTTTATTATTCAATACTTGGGTAAAAAATAAACATTGTTTTCCACCACTGACACCAACACACACACATTTCTAAGAACTCTGGTCGCCATGCTGGTCCTCTTGACGACATCACTTGTCGCCCAGGTTCCCTGTTACTGTGTCTCGGTCCATAACCCTCAATAGTAGATTTTAATGATGTGACTGCTCCAGACTTCTCTGTGGTAGACGGATTAGGTTGTGTGTGTGACGTGTGTTCGGGGGTCTCTGTCTAATTAAATAGAGTTGAGTTTCAGTGTGTTTCATTTGTGTGGGTGTTTTCTTTATAGGGCTATGTGTGTTTGGGTGGGTGTTTGTCCCTTGTGTGTGTGTCTGGGGGGGGGGGGTTCTTATAAAGCTGTTTCTTGGGCGGAGGTGGGGGGCGGTTGTGTGTGTGTGTGTACTATAGGGCTTTGTGTGTGTGTGTTATACGGCTTTGTGTTTAGGGGTATTTTTCCTCATTAATGCGTGTGGGGATAAGATTGAGCTGACTAATAAAATGTGTCTAGACTATGGCTGAACTTTGTTCCACACAAACAGGCTTATTGTTTACAGCGATGCAATTCCACTGAAAAGGCCTAAAGATTACAGGAGCCTAACATTTCAGATCAGAGCTAGAGAAGTCATTAATCACGTTGAGCTGTAATTAACACAACACAAGGATTCAGTGTCCTCCGATGACCTCACTGGAGGACATATTCAAACTCATTAACTCTCTGTAACTGTCAGACTAAATGAAGGCGTGCAAAACTGTTTAGGGTTTTGGGATTCACATGAGGTTATTTGCTCAATAAATCGGCGTTGTTTTTTTTGTGAAGTTTCCCTTTGAGACTAAGAATTACTATGCTTCATCCAAATCAAGTGAGTGCTTTTTTGTCTGGTAGCGCTGATGCCTTTCATACTGGTGAGCAGGCCTTGACATTAACTTTTTGGCTCACTAGCCACTGTGGCTACTGGTTTTCCAAAGTCACTAGCCACTCAGCATTTTCACCAGCCAAAAATCCCAGCGCTCACGCCCCCACCCAAAAAGTAATAAATATAGGTAATTGGACAATGTAACTGCATGCTTTTGTTTGGACATAGGATTTTATTTGAACAGAAACATCTAAAATAACATCTAATCCAAAATGTCAGTAGTGTGGTGTGTGCTAAAATAATATCTAACGCCAAATGGGAGCGGGGGTCAAGGCAAACGGCAGAGGAGTAACTATGACTCTCGGTAGCCAAAGGGGGGCAACTGCGATATTGCGCACGCTCCCCGTGAAAATATGCACAGGGTAGATCTTGGTCGGTTCTACAATTTCCCAATGCCCTTCCATCAGCGAAAACGCCAGGGGGAAAGTTTTGTGCGACGTGGAATGATTTGGGTGATTTTGCGCGAGCGCCCACGCGCGGATCGACGCGAGATTTCTCCCGGGGGTAGAATTCGGTGGGGGACACGATTTCCCAACGCAATTTGGTCAAAAATTTTTCCACTTAGACCAGCTTCCATGCAGGTGCCATCCAGTGGCTTCCACCATGGCAATCAGAATTCCCAACCTGTTGGCAGAGATCGTGATTCATTTAACCTCTTTAAATCTCACCTTTCACCTCAAAATGCAGTAAAAATACAATTTTACTCAACATAAAATTACATCACATTTGATTATTTTCTCTGAACGTGTTAGTTATGTAGCGAACAGGTTCACTGTTGCCGCCACGTTCACTGTTACAAGTTTCCCCTTCAAAACGACCACAGTCTCATTACATAGACTCTGATACCGTCCGGGTTTCAGCCTATAGGAGAGTAATCTGTAGACTGGTCTTCTGACACTTGGAACATCTGTACAAGGTAGCCTGTTGTCTCGCTGCAACATAGCCTCATCAGAAAACATAAATAAAGTACTAATCGACCACAAGAAAAAAGCTACATAGTGTACGTTATAGGGCTGACCCCTATTAATCGATTAGTCGACTAATCGGTCGAAAGGAGCCGTAGTCGACTGGCCAACCTCTTAGTCGAATATAATAAAAAAAAATAATAATAATAATATATATATATATTTTTGTTATCATTCTTTCCAAAAGAAAAGAGGCCTAGAAGCGTGGCTAACGCTAATAGCACGCATACCAGAGGCTTAACTGCCTACGAAAACAGGCACAGAGGCACTGAAAGAGGATTTCACATCTAATGAACACACTAGACTAGACAAATATCAAGATTTATTACATGGCGTTTTCACATTCGCCGAAATGCTTGCTTGTGATTGGTCAATAGCCCCCCGACAGCGGTCATTATTTTTCAATAATGACCGCTGTTTTTTCAATAATGACCGCTGTGCGCAGCTGTTCGCAATCAAGCCCACTGACACACACTGTTTCAGTGCAATTAGACACTGCCGGTGTTCTGCTGCCGGCGATGACAGGGGGCGGAGCGGCGAGCGGAGCCAGAACGCAGCCAGAACCAGTGTTGCGAGTCGATGTAAAATGAATTAGGTATATTGTTAGTAAGTTAGCCATGTAATAAGCGGGATAATGTCCCACATCAGTGCAGCAAATCAGAGAACACCTGCCGCGGCTGCACTGACAGCGGAGTGTGTGTAGATTACAGCGGAGCCAGAACAGAGGCTGCCCGCGATAATAATAATCACTTTATTTGGGCTGACAGAGCCACAGAACAACTGCGATTTGTCAAATGAATTAGGTATATTGTTAGTAAGTTAGCCATGTAATAAGCGGGATAATGTATAGCTTTACTCGGTCATTGTCGCAAAATAATTGACCTTCACTGACGTTTAAAACACCTCGCCGAAGCGGCTCGGTATTTTAAACTACGTGCCGGTCAATTATTTTGCGACAATGACCTCGTAGCTATACATTATCCCTTACGTATCCATCAGTGGACCAATTGCATGCTTTTGCAGAGGGCATGAAGCCTTCAGTCGACTCCTTCAGACATTAAGCACCCCCCACAGCCCAAATGGAATGATACAAAATTTAAAAAAAAATAAACGTTTAAAAAGATTATACTTTTATTTTTTATTTAATTTTTTAGTCGACCAATAGTCGACCAATAGTCGACTAACGGCACATTTTGGCCAATCCTAGTCGACCATCCAACTCCTTAGTCGGGGACAGCCCTAGTACGTTATGTTATAACGTGAGAGTATATAGCCGTGCCCGTAAGTAATATTTTTAAGTATTGTATCTGCAACCAGGATCTGAACCATTATTATATTATATTATGATGAATTGAAAATGGGGGACCCTGATGTAAACAAGACGGAAGTCTTTCTCTGGTCTGCATCCCCTTAACAATTGTGTGTATTGAGCTGTACTGTACTGTACCCATTCTGCAATCTGTTAATACAATTTTCAATCAATCAACCAACAATCATTGCAGTCGCTGTGGGCCGAGTGCCCTCACCGCTATAGAGGTTAGTTTGAACATTCGCTAAATGGTTATGGTTAGGCATAAGACATAAGGTTAGGGTTCCATCCCCAGAAGGGAAACTTAAGAGTTTTCTGTTTGGCGAATTTTTTTTGGATAAAACATGGTTTGGAGCAAAGTCTGCTTGTGTGAAAAGCTGCCTCCACCCTTCTATTTCTAAATCACTTCCTTCATTTAGCAGTTTTAGTGATTTCTCGATACAAACCAATCCACCAAATATGGTGTCCTGTATCCGTAGCAACGTGTAGCGACCGTCTTAACGTCTATAGCAGTGATATTATGGGATGATCTCCACGCAGTAGCTGCTGTGTGTTGCCGTGTTTGTAACTTGTTTTGAGCAGACGGGAGTCTACACACAGCTCAATCTGGCTTCTTTCATCTTTTCATGAGTTTACTGTCGTGGCTAATGTTATTTACTAGGGCTGTCAGTTTATCGCGTTAATTAGATTAATTAATTACACAGCAAATTATCGCGTTATGAAAATGTACTCAAAATTAATAAAAAAATCTTTTTTTTATCTCATTCATTCCATAAGTACGTAGAATACACATTTAAAAAAAAATAATATGGTTCATTTGCATGTTCTTGGTATCTGATTCTAGGGACATCTATGGATCTCAGGGAATGTATTCCCAGTGTCAGAAATATTGTGTATGTTACTAGGCTTGAGTAAATTGTAATGAACCAAAGGAGAATATCAATTAAATTATATATGTATATTTTTTGTATCTTTGACTGTGAATAACACCATGCTAAAATTGACCAGCCCTGAAAAATCTAAGCAAATGAATAAATGGAAGATGATTAAACGAAAGGTTTTGTAGATACAGTACTGAATTCTGCCATCCGGACACATGCCATTTGAAATATGATTATAGAATATCAGGCCTAAAATGGTTATGTGATTAAAATGCGATTAATTAGATTAATTAATTACAAATCCTGTAATTAATTAGATACATTTTTTTAATCGCCTGACAGCACTATTATTTACCAACCCCCCCCCCCCCTCTCTTGCTCTCTTTCTTTCTCCCTCTCTATTACTTTCTTTCTCTCTCTCTCTTCCTTCCTCTTGCTCTCTCCTTCTCCCTCCCTCCCTCTATTTCCCTCTCTTTCTAGAGACACAGCTGTTAACACAGACAAGTCTGTCCTATAACTGCTCTCTCTCTGTGTGTGTGTGTGTTTTCTATCATTGAATGTCCATAAACCATGTTGAAATGTAGAATGTGTGCATTAAAAGCGTGTTGTCTTGTAGTGTATATATGCAGGCTAGCAGAGGGAGAGCATCCGCTGTTCCTACGCCTGATAGCCGGACCCGACACAGACACTCTGGGCTTCGTACTGAGAGAACAGCAGACTGGCGAGGTCATGGTGAGACACACACACACGCGCACACACACGCACACAGGACAATGTGTTTATTGTCTAGGCCTGAAAGGGGGAGCTTGAAATGACAGTTCTTCATTTGACTATTGCCAATTCAAATCTTACAAACATCACATCTGCCAATCTGCCTTCACGGTGTTGTTAGCTATTCATTTTAACGAACGATAGCAAGGCTGTTGGTATTATGGCTTACAAACAATGGGTACAACAAAGGTACCGCAATAGTGTACTAGTGTGATGGATTGTATCGGACTCCTCTGCGTTGTGTATTAAATGCTGATGCCCCGAGGGAGAGTTGAACTCCGGTCTCCCGCGCCCCGCGGGCGACGACATAGACCGCTGCACTAAAAGGTGAATTCACTCCTGGGTACCGTACCTATGCGTCTATTAACCCTGTTATGGGGAAGTGAGTTTAACTCACAGCCCGCTTACTGCTACAGTCACTTCTCGATACGCGTTTATCGTGACTGTGGATATACTCACGGACCTCCGTTACACTAGAATGGTGTACTGGTAGTGTACTAGACTGGTGTACTGGAATAGTGTACTAGGATGGTGTACCGGAATAGTGTACCGGAATAGTGTACCAGCATGTTTTACTAGACTAGTGTACTAGAATGGTGTAGCGGAATAGTGTACTAGCATAGTGTACTAGCATGGTGTACTAGAATGGTGTACTAGATGGTGTACTCTCTCTACAGTGGGATGCGTTCTCCATCCCGGAGCTTCGGAACTTCCTGCGGATCCTGGAGAAGGAGGAACAGGAGCACCGGATAGCTGTGACGCGACGCTATGACAACTACCGCCAGAGACTACAGGAGGCGCTGAGGGCCACCTCCGGAGGCCCTAGTTAAAACACTAAAAACAAAGAAACACCACTACTGCCCTCTACATGCCTGGAGGAGGATGGACAGGGGAGAGATGGGGGATAATGACTCTGGAGAAGAGAAGGACGGGGCTGTTTTTCAGGAGAAATGATTCTCTGGAGGAGAAACTAGGTGCTGGATGAGGGAGAGACGGAGACAGATGAGAGGAGACATCCCTTAAGAGGGATGAAGAGAGAGAGCGAGAGAGAGGAGGGGGCTGAAGGAAACTTAACATGCTCAAGAGAGGGAAAGAAGATGACAAATCGGACATCCTCTGTACTGGCAGCAGCAGCCTGTGTGCAGTACCACGGATGGCCAGCAGAGGGGGACAGGAGTGTGTCAGCTGTTGAATGTCATGCTCTTTCTGGGTGCAAATAGCAAACCAAAGAATCTGTGCCATTTTCATTAATTCTCTCTCTCTCTCTCTCTCTCTCTCTCTCTCTCTCTCTCTCTCTCTCTCTCTCACACACACTCTGTGTTTTATGCAATCTGTTCTATCTTTTTTCTTTCTATTATTTTATCTTGTGAATTCAAGGCCATATGTTGAGTTGAATCGCTTTACCTTTATTTAATTTGTTGGATTCAAAGGTCTGTACATACTTCTATTAATTTATGTGGGTGACGCTTCTATCTTAATTTTCTTCTTAAGGTCTTATTTTAGATTCGTTTTTATTTAGGCGTAGCAACAATCTTCTGAAGCCAATGGCAGAGAGCTACTGACACAGAGATGGACAGACGTCATCTTAAAAGAGATCCACTGACTCCTACCAGAGCTGAATACACAGGTGACCTACAGGCCACACGGTGACCAAACACCAGGGATTGAATTTATGTACTTAATTTTTCAGCACTGGAACCAGATCGGTTCCATTTTGTGTAAAACATAAAAAAAATTTGGTTCCTAACAAACAGAGCGGGGGGGGGGGGGGGGGGGCATAGACTTGATTTTACAGGTATAAAGGCACAATCTGTAATCCAAATCCAAATGTCAGCAGATGGGTAGCCAGTAGCCACCACCAAGAAAATATGAATATAAGAACGGAGACATGTTGTCATTCTCTAGTTGACCGATTTGAGCTCTTGATACAACAGGTAAACGTGAGTCTTGTATTTTGGTGTATTATCTGGTTGTAAACGGGTTTGTTTACGTTCTGTAATGTATGTAAACACTCCAGTTAAACGGACCTTATGTTCCCTGATTGTACAGTGATTTAAGAAGGTTTTAAGTGTTCCATCTACAAACTCAAAATAAGAATATGCCCCACATGTATATTAAAATACCGGACAAGGGATTTAATACAGAAACGTAAGAGTCGAGAAAAGTTCTCGATAAACTAAGAAAGACTGTCGCACAGAAAGGACACAGAGCGGACTATTAGACTAACTTTGACTCGGTTGAAAAATATTAGAAAGTCAAAGATGTTCAGAGTCATATTAGAAAGTCAAAGATGTTCAGAGTCATATTAGAAAGTCAAAGATGTTCAGAGTCATATTAGAAAGTCACAGATGTTCAGAGTCATATTAGAAAGTCAAAGATGTTCAGAGTCATATTAGAAAGTCACAGATGTTCAGAGTCATATTAGAAAGTCACAGATGTTCACAGTCATATTAGAAAGTCACAGATGTTCAGAGTCATATTAGAAAGTCACAGATGTTCAGAGTCATATTAGAAAGTCACAGATGTTCAGAGTCATATTAGAAAGACGGTAGCGGAAGATGGTGATGTCGGGGGTCAGTCGCTCAAGCCCGGCGTACAGGGAGAGTAAACTGATCCCAGAGCCGGCAATTTGATGAGAAATAACTTATGAGAATAAAGGCATCAGTTCGACCGAAACTGACTTGACGTCGGATTGGGTAGAAGTGGATCATGTGACGGCTCGTCGCCTTTGACCAATAGGGTTTAGAGGATATGGGGTTCGTCGCCGTGGGAACGGGAACGGTTTGGGAAAGTAGACTGACCGGTGCAGAGGAAGTAGAAGAAGAAACTCTAGAGGGGGGCGGGAGAAATTAATGAAACGGAAGAAGAGACTTTGACACATTTTTCAAACCTAAAGCCATTAACGTTGTTCGTGTTCATCCTAGTCTCGACAACCAGGTCATATGTATAAGAGGACTAAGCGATGTGATTTGTAAGCCAAGGTTACCCAAATGATCCCCAGTGCTGAATATTTACTGGCATTTTAAAGTTCTTCACAGTGTCCGTGATTAGATTTAAAGGCCTTTAGGACTTGTTCCATGCCGCTTTCCTGGTGGGAGGTCAAGGCAATGGCACAGCGTAAATACAAAGTACCCAGAGTGATTTTACAACAGTCTACAATTCACTGTTGGGGATTCCCTCGTTTGCCAGGTTATTGTCGTCTTAATGCAAGGAAAACACAATGTTAAGTTAGACACTCCATGAAAAGCAAAGATGGAAACTATTTTCAGAGTATGACATTTCGGGGGTTAGGGTCAGGGGGTTGGTTTCAAAGCCTCCCTCAGATGCTCTGGAAATACATGTAGGCGGACTGCTTGAATGGAACGTGCAGGGCAATTTAAAGCTCCTGGGAGAGAGAGAGAGTACGATAACGTCGTAGAAGAAAGTGACAATGGTTGTTTTGTCCTGAACTGCCCTTTCTGTCGACAGCCATTTGTTTCAGGAGCCCGGAGTTTGGGTTTGCCCTTATCCTACCCCGGCCCTTGTGACCTGGCTGTGAACTCTGCCAGTGTACTGACACCTAGAACTCTTGAGGGGGAAACACTTTTAAATAACTACTTTTCAGCAGAATTCTATTGCTAGGGAAACACTCGCTGCTTTAGCAAATGCTAGAACTGGAAATACACTAAAATAGAATGTTTACGAAAAAGTCTATAGTCTATTTACACTCAAATGTTTAAACTGCCGGTACTGAATGATGTCATGCTGATGGTACCGACAGGTGCCCTGTGTAGCTCTGTGGAAGTCAGCGGTGTGGTGGCGACACCTAGAGGGCAGATACTGTCACATCGCTCCCTGGTAACGTCTGCTCCTCTGTGTCAGAAACTTTTCATTTCATCTTTATTTAATTTTTTCTTGTATCTTTTTAAAATGTTAAAACTTTTATTTTATGTTTTTTTTTTATGATACTTCATAACCAAAGATATTTTTGAAAATATAAGTATATTGTTTTAGGTGTTGCCTGGTGCAAAGACAATAGAGGAGGGACAAATATATAGTTCAGAGGTTTATTTAAAGGGGTTGTTATTATCCCACATTTAATTAACTTTCAAACACTGGGTAATATAATTTAAGAGGATTATATAGTAGATTTTTAGTGTGCAGACAGTTTTCAGATGTTAAAAGTTGTTAGTGAACCTGCTAAACAACTTCTGCTGTTGAAGCACGTTCTAATATTGGGTTGTACCAGGTAGTAACAAGGCCCCTGTACACACACACACACACACACTCACTCACTCACTCACTCACTCACTCACTCACTCACTCACTCACTCACTCACTCACTCACTCACTCACTCACACACACACACACTCACACTCACACTCACACTCACACACACACATATATACATGCACATACACACACATAACCACGCACATATACATAAAACACACATACATACATATACATACAAACACAGTCAATCAACCACACGGGAGGGCTTTGAAAACAGACCAATTTGATCAATCTTAGAAAATGTCTGGGCACTTTAACTCCTAAATCAGGGAAGACTGGTTAAATATATATGTTTGTTTTTCTCTCTCTGGTTTAATCAGACTGATTGTATTCAAACTTCCGCTCTTCTTGTTTTATGCTTTTTATTGTATTTAAAATACCCGCAGGGGGAGTTTTATTTCTAAAGATTTCTAATTGTATTTCCTCTCAATTCGTTGTTTCTATGGCTTGACGAGCTATCATTCTACGTACCGATCCAGACTGAAAAGCCAGTCGATCCTCAACTCTTTGCGCGCTTTCCCCACGTGGACCGTCTGGTCGGTCACGACTCTAAAAAATCATAATCATAATGTAATTAGACTATACCAAAATACATAACAAAGTTGTTTTGTTACAGAGACTACATACACTGCAAGGGAAAGAGAATCCTCAACGTTCTCATGGTGTAACTAATAACAACTCTGACCAGGAAATATAATACAATTATATAAATAATACTGTCACGGTGTCCAATGAGCAGACTAGTATGAATGGAATCCAAGTGTGTTTCAAGTTGTTCGCATATTATTGTCTAATTACACTGTAAATACAGAAATGGAGAGGTGAAATGTAGTGTATAAACCAATGCTTACTGTACACACTACTGGGTTATTCATTATGAAGCATGCATTATTATAGTCGACACACTTGTAGGGCTGGTCGATTATGGCAGAATCATAATCGCGATTATTTTGATTGATATTGAAATTACGATTATTGTAAACAATTACTCACTGATTTGAGAACGTCATATGGTGGTGACGAGTCGACGACTGAAATTGTTTCACCTTTCTTCTCGACCAAAGGCTGCCTTTCTACCACAAGTCACCAGAGACTTCAAAATAACTGGATAAACGGGGGGATAACTGGGGGGCAGGGCACATCGCTGTGAAGGAAGGGTGCGCTGCATTTACAACACAAGACAAAACGAGAGCAACACGGCATGCCCTTTTATCTTGATTATCTTGTTTTCATGATTGCGGGAAGCCGTAATTGAAATTGAAACTCGGCTAATCAGCCAGCCCTACACACTTGTAATGTGTATGGACTCCTATTTGGCTGTCGTGTTGAATGTGAGAAGTTTTGACAACAGGTTTTGTATTTTAGAAATCTTTCATGAGGAGGATTCGCCTTAACCAGAGGCATATATTCTACAAGTTTGGCAAACCTTTAGTGTGTTACATTGATATCTACGTACTGGAGTCAAAGTATTATTTTATGAAACTTACTACAATCTTACAGCCACAGATCTGCAGAAAGTCTGGTGGATTTACACTGTGCCTCTAGAACCTACTGTAGAACTGCTCACTACACATAATGTACTGCCCGGTGAGATACAGACCTAAGAATCGCTTGGCGTAGAACCACAGGTCAGTACGGTTTTGGAGATTACATATAGGTGTCAATTAAAATGGTCAACCCCTTGTATTTAGCTCTGATAAATCTAGTAATATGGATATTATCAACTTGGCATCCTTTAGTTTTAGGAGACAGGTTTCCCTGTAACCTGCTTCAGGCTAGAAAGGCCAGATTTGTAACTTGTGTTATTTGCCAAAGATGTGCGAGTTCTCCGTCCCTGTCGCTATACTGGTCTCTCTGTACTAGAGAGAGTTGGAGAGGAGAACTGAACAAACCAGTTTGATCTGTATCAGCATTATGTGGGATGGGCTTCCCCACAATCAAAGATTATGCCTCCTAGCGCTTAAATAAAGACATCAGTTCCATTTAAGAATCACAGGATGAATATCTCCTGTTAAAGGAACACGGCAACATTAATTTGTGCTAAGCTAGGCTAGTTTACAGTCGGATAGCCTACTGAACACACAGAAAGGAAATCGGTATCCATGTTCTTGTCCAACACAGTCCCATAATGTTGGCATGTTCCTTTAACACTAAGACACTTTAGTCTTGATTTCCGCCAACAGCTCCTCGCTTCAGTCATAGCCGTGCCTTTCTGTCACTCTAGCAGCAGGAGTTGTTGAGAGAATTGAACATGAGACTCAGAACCCGGACGGGCGACGCAAGAGGAAATGGAGTCAAAACCAGTTTCACAAGATGTCTGTTTTGTTTTCTATCTACAGGCTGAATTACTGATGCAGGTTTATTTTTGTAGGTAAAAATTTTTTCCCCTCTCTTTTTGAATTGTTACCAAATGTGGCCTTTGTTCTATGAGGCCTGCTGCATCTAATAAAGTTGAAATCAAATACGTTTGTTTTTTCTTGGAGTGGTTCTATATCATATGTCATATATATATATATATAATTTAATTGAGATTTGATAAAAACAAATTATAATTTAATTCAATCTATATATCATTTTATATTCGATTTTATTATTGATTCTTGGTTTTCTTTTTTATAACCACACCTTACTTCTTCCACATTAAAAAATTATGAATAAAAAAGTGAGACATGAACTGAATTATATTTAACCTGGAGCCAAACTAGTTTGCATTACATGTTCTATTCTATATTATATTCTAAATAGCTTAATCTTCCCTTCCATTTATCTTTATATCTAGGTAATAGGTATATTTATACACACGAAAAAGTCACTGGCACAACGCTTGATGTCTTCTCTACTGACTTTAAACCATGTATTCTCTACTCTTATCAAGCTAGCTGAGATTCATGCAGGACTGATGCAGATGATGGAGGCAGACAGTGAAGGTACTAGTGTGGCAAGACTGATGCAGAATGATGGAGGTAGAGGCTCGTTCCAAGTGTTTAACATGTTTAATGAAAAGTAAGGCACAGGATTTGAAACCACAAAAACTAAGAAAAAAGGGTTGACAGCCTGGCTGACTAACCAAAAGTAGAAATTAGAGAAACAAACTGAAAAGCAATAGATTAGATTCAAATGTATTGTCATTATACAGCAAAGTATGATACAACGGAAATAAGTTAGGCATCCAACCAGAGTGCAAATGTAACAGTAAAGTGCAATATACAATGTACAGGTGATTAAACTGGATATAAAATATATAAATGGTACTACTCAATAATCGGATGTATGTACAGTGTTATAGTATTGCTATGTACAGTGATACAGGTATTAAAACACTGGTAAGGGATATGTACAGATATAGATACAGATGTGTAAAAGGATTATATGCAAGTATATACAGACAGATGTGGGTAAGTATATATAGCATTATTGTACATACCATCATGCATTTATTTTTAAGACATGGTATACAGAGGCCATGACAGAGTAGAGGTACAGGTATGGGCAGGGTAATAGTATAAAGACACAAATATAGGTGTAGTGGCTATTTGTCAACAACAACTAATAAAAAACTAAAAGCCACTGAAGCACCAGGGCAGCGGATCTTACGCAGATCAGGAAGGCATTGTCCAGACAGGCATTGACGTTTTCAGAGGAACAGTTTTCAAACTGAATTATCTAAATATGGTAGTGTTGTGTTCATTCATAGTTAAAGACCGTAGAGGTTGAGTACTTTATTATCTAAAGATGGTAAGTTAGTGTTGTGTTCCTTCATAGTTAAAGACAGTAGAGGTTGAGTACTTTATTATCTAAAGATGGTATGTTAGAGTGTTGTGCTCATCGTAGAGGTTGAGTACTTTATTATCTAAAGATGGTAGGTTAGTGTTGTGTTCATTCATAATTAAAGACAGTAGAAGCTGATTACTTTCTGGTGATATATCACATTCACACTCAAGTGATTTGGATTGATTTTACAACTGCAAATACATAGGCTGTCAAACATTTCAAAACAGTGTATGGTTCTTCGGTGCAAAGGTTCAACTAAGACATTAATAAGACAATTACTCATTGTAATTATAATGATTCAGAATTGTATTAATAGGCCAAGAACATAAGAACTAGGGCTGTCAGTTTATCGCGTTAATTAGATTAATTAATTACACAGCAAATAATCGCGTTATGAAAATTAACTCAAAATTAATTACAAAAAAAAAGTTTTTTTTTTTTTTTTTTTTTTTAATAATAATATTTGTTTTGTATCTCATTCATTCCATAAGCATGTAGAATACACATTTACAGATTTTTTTTTAATATGGTCCATTTGCATGTTCTTGGTATCTGATTCTAGGGACATCTATGAATCTCAGGGAATGTATTCCCAGTGTCAGAAATACTGTGGGCTAGATCCACAAAGAATGGATTGTACGGTGCAAGTTGCACCCTTACTTACAATTCATTATGAATTGAAAATGGGGGACCCTGATGTAAACAAGATGAAAGTCTTTCTCTGGTCTGCATTTCCTTAACAATTGTGTGTATTGAGCCGTACTGTATTGTACCCATTCTGCAATCTGTTAATAACATTTTCATTCAATCAATCAATCTGCGCTGTGATTGATTGAATGAACATTTTATTTTGAGTAAATTGTAATGAACCAAATGAGAATATCAATAAATATTTTTTTATCTTTGACTGTGAATAACACCATGCTCAAATTGACCAGACCTGAAAAATCTAAGCAAATTAATAGATGGAAGATGATTAAACAGAAGGTTTTGTAGATACAGTACTGAATTCTGCCATCCGGACACATGGAATTTGAAATATGATTATAGAATATAGAATATGAGGCATAAAATGGTAATGCGATTAAAATGCGATTAATTAGATTAATTAATTACAAATCCTGTAATTAATTAGATTAATTTTTTTTAATCGCCTGACAGCACTAATAAGAACATAACAAATACTTTCTCTTTTTGCCTGGTCAAGTAAAGAGAAGATCCAAAATATATTTTAAAAAGACATCACACCGGTGGAAAAAGTGCACTGCTTTTGGATATGTTGTGCTTTTGTGAGATAGGTATGGCAGAGCCAGAACATTCAAGTTACGTTACTTAATGAACATATTGTTCTATATTCATCACTGTGTCAGAACGCATAGGAAAAATACCTTCCGTCAGTGACCTTCTCACAGGCATACGCAGGGGAAAAAGTTACTTCATGGTCACAACGAATGGGAAATGTTAAAGGAACACACCAACATTTTGGGAAATTAGCTTACAGTCTTCTCCAGAGAGAGACAAGAAGATAGATACCAGTTTCCTCTCTGTGCGTTCAGTAGAAAGCTATCTGGCTGCACGCTAGCCTAGCTTAGCACAATGAATGGAAGTGGACGGTACCGGTTAGCCTTCGGGAGGCCTATTGCTTATTAACAGCGAAGGAGTGCGTCGAATGCTTCCGCGTTTTCCCTGATTGGCTGCGACACGCCCCGCGGCAGGCGCGGCAACCGCAGAGCGGAGCGGCAGAGCTTGCGGCATTATTTAGCCGTAAACCGCCATGATTCTCATTCGAAGCATAGCTCACCTGGCAGCGCGGCGGTCCTGCGGTCTGTTGGAATCCCATCAATTTTTTTTATTTTTATTTTTTTTAACGTGTATTCTTTCGCCGGTTAAGGTTAGGCATGGTTAAGGTTAAGGTTAAGGTTAGGCATTGTTTCGGAGTTGGTTAAGGTTAGAAAGGTTAAGTTTAGGCGCTGTTAAGGAGCTGGTTAAGGTTAGAGTTTGTCTTAGAGAATGGCAATATTCTTTCTATGGTTAAGGTTAGGCATGGTTATGGTTAAGGTTAAGGTTAGGCATTGTTTCGGAGTTGGTTAAGGTTAGAAAGGTTAAGTTTAGGCGATGTTAAGGAGCTGGTTAAGGTTAGCGTTTGTCTTAGAGAATGGCAATAGACAGCCTATTTCCGCACTGCCGCTCTCTCGCGCTGCCGCGGTCACATGGTCACATTGTCACATTCTTGCACTCCTCCGCTGTTAAAAAGCAACACGCCTTCGGGAGAGGTGTTAGTTGGACAATGCCTAGGCTAACCGGCACTGTCCGCTTCCATTCATTGTGCTAAGCTAGGCTAGCTATCTTGTATGTCATAAATGTCTGGATGTAACAGTAGGCCTTGTATGTCATAAATGTTATGAATTGAAAATAATAGGGGACCCTGATGTAAACAAGACGAAAGTCTTTCTCTGGTCTGCATCCCCTTAACAATTGTGTGTATTGAGCCGTACTGTATTGTACCCATTCTGCAATCTGTTAATACAATTTTCAATCAATCAATCAAGCCTAGCTACATATGAAAAATATACTATTTGATGCTGTGCTGAGAGACAGTTTAGCTGTGTTTTTATAGTTTACATAACTAGCATTCTAGTTTTCTTCAGATACTGTATGCCATCTAGTTAGCCCCCCTCCCCCAGGGGTGCATGCTCTATTGTCCTAGTCACTAGGACCTAGTGTGTGGGGGGAGGAAGAGGTGAGGGTAACACAAGCATTGGTTCTGAAAGCCAACATACTTTAAACATCACTATGAACTAGCAGAGCTACATAAACATCACTGTAAACAATAAAACTAGATGGCATACAGTATCTGAAGAAAACTAGAATGCTATAGTTATGTAAACTATAAAAACACAGCTAAACTGTCTCTCAGCACATGCATCAAATAGTGTATCCACATCTTGAGCTGCAGAACACGTTGTGGACCGTTTCTCAGCTGTATCAGGTGCTTTTTGTCGATAAAACGCAAGTAGCGTGAAAACCAGCATCTCCAGGAACATTGGCTAAATCTATCTCTAAACAATGTTTGTATGTCTCTGCAGTGATGAATATAGAACAATATGTTCTGACACAGTGATGAATATAGAACAATATGTTCTGACACAGTGATGAATATAGAACAATATGTTCTGACACGATGAATATAGAACAAGATGCACATTTAATTGAAGAATTGTTGGAAGCTGGTAAGACCCAAAAGCATGACATAAGTGGAGACAACTGACCACATGAAGAAGCATCAATAACTCAACACCAGCACTTCACAAACACTGGCCATGTCATGTATCAGGGAGTGGGCTGTGACAGTCACACAATACAGTATGCAATATCAACATCATCATGGCAGGTGAAAAAATAGCCAAGCTATTTGCTAAGTGAGTCAAGTTCCTCTCCATTCCTCTCCCGCGCACACACAGCAAATTGGGGGTGAAATCTATAGTATGCTTGTCCCCCAAAAACAACAGCCCCTTTCACACATGCACTGGACCATCGGCGTTAAGGTTCAGGGGGCCAGTTTCAAGATCAGATATCTCAGAATCAGAAAGGTCTTTATTGCCAAGTAGTTTTCACATACAAGGAATTTGCTTTAGTTGTTTTCGGTGCAACATTAACAGCTTTGCAGAAAACAGCTTAACATATTCTTACAAAAATAGTCTAACACACCTGACAGCAAGTGCTTTGAAATTGCTATAAAAGGCTACTTGGTCCGAATAGAAAATATTTTTGTGCCATATACTTTCCTCACATATAGCAAGATCATAAAAATAACAGCGTGCAGTTCACCAGAGTCCTTATCTGGACAGATGGCAAGTCATCTGGCTTTTCTTGAGTTTGCTGTGAGTAAACACCGGCAGGGGATCACCTGGACGTTCCTTAATCGCCTCTACAAGCCAAGTTAATATCCGACATTAAGGTACAAGATAAGTCCCTCTCGATGACTGATTTGATTGGCAGAAAGAGCTCAACTCAGTGGGCTTAGGCCAGTTTAATAAGACCCTTCTTTATGGAGCTCTGAGGGGATATTCATATCCACCCCGTGTGCCAGTAGGACTCCCACCTTATCAGGCCGGAGCAGCGCTGGGAACATTCACAGAGGGTGTTGGAGCGAAACCCTTCTCACATACTGGGTGAATTGAGGTGGTGCTGGACTGTGTAGTTCTCACGGACCCACAGACCTGTGCAGTTGAGCACATCTGGAATAGTGCCGCGGGTTCCAGATTCCTCAGAGTGGGAGCTCACAGGAGACGAAACCCGCTGGGAGAACTCATGACACCGAGACCGGGTTCGATGAAGAAGGGAATGACTGAGCATCTGGTAGTGGGACAAGCTTTACAACACCAGGGATACGCAGTAAACAGGACCTCTGGAAGTGGGACAAGCTTTACAACACCAGGGATACGCAGTAAACAGGACCTCTGGAAGTGGGACAAGCTTTACAACACCAGGGATACGCAGTAAACAGGACCTCTGGAAGTGGGACAAGCTTTACAACACCAGGGATACGCAGTAAACAGGACCTCTGGAAGTGGGACAAGCTTTACAACACCAGGGATACGCAGTAAACAGGACCTCTGGAAGTGGGACACGCTTTACAACACCAGGGATACGCAGTAAACAGGACCTCTGGAAGATCCACTTCAGAGGACGCCGCGCAAAAGGAGAGAACAAAGTAGCAAATACCCACCATATCACCAAATAGCTACTTGCATTGTGTTTAGGTCTAAAAGAAAAAACGGTTTGGTTCCGGTTGCCGACCGACCCTGCCGATTCAGGTGCGACCCAATTTATTTTTTACGAGTAAAAAAAAAATATATATATAAATGTTTTTATTTATTTATTATTATTATAATTTTTTTTTACAATAAAGTTTCATAAAAATCTTAGTCAAACCTTTAGTATTAAGGATATTAAACATGCTGGCAGAGTACATGCATCCATGTTGTCGTGAACATTTTAATTAAATAAAGAAATTCCCTATCCATAGTCACCGTGGGAAAAAATTTAATTAAATAAAATAAATTCCCTACCTACCCATGGCCTTAACTGACAACCAACAGGAAACAAACTATTTATTTTTATGCATTTTCTATGCATCTATTTAAGGAGCTACCCAGTCTCCCTCTTTAGCCCGGCCGGCCTGTCGGGCCACAGGTGCTGACTGAGGGAAGGCAGACGTCCTGATGTGAAATCTAATTGAAATGTGCAGAAGATCAAAAGTGCAGAGTGGGGCTCGGAACACAGTCTGTCCACGGCAGCCTGTAGCGTCTCCAAGGCCTTGTCCAAGTTGTCATTGGTGATGGTCAGGTGGGAGTAGAGGCTGTACGCCCCCTGGTGGTCAGGTGGGAGTAGAGGCTGTACGCCCCCTGGTGGTCAGGTGGAAGTAGAGGCTGTACGCCCCCTGGTGGTCAGGTGGAAGTAGAGGCTGTACGCCCCCTGGTGGTCAGGTGGAAGTAGTGGCTGTACGCCCCCTGGTGGTCAGGTGGAAGTAGAGGCTGTACGCCCCCTGGTGGTCAGGTGGAAGTAGAGGCTGTACGCCCCCTGGTGGTCAGGTGGAAGTAGTGGCTGTACGCCCCCTGGTGGTCAGGTGGAAGTAGAGTCTGTACGCCCCCTGGTGGTCAGGTGGAAGTCATGGCTGTACGCCCCCTGGTGGTCAGGTGGAAGTAGAGGCTGTACGCCCCCTGGTGGTCAGGTGGAAGTAGAGGCTGTACGCCCCCTGGTGGTCAGGTGGAAGTAGAGGCTGTACGCCCCCTGGTGGTCAGGTGGAAGTAGAGGCTGTACGCCCCCTGGTGGTCAGGTGGAAGTAGAGGCTGTACGCCCCCTGGTGGTCAGGTGGAAGTAGAGGCTGTACGCCCCCTGGTGGTCAGGTGGAAGTAGAGGCTGTACGCCCCCTGGTGGTCAGGTGGAAGTAGTGGCTGTGAGCCCCCTGGTGGTCAGGTGGAAGTAGTGGCTGTGAGCCCCCTGGTGGTCAGGTGGAAGTAGTGGCTGTACGCCCCCTGGTGGTCAGGTGGAAGTAGTGGCTGTGAGCCCTCTGGATCCTGGTGGTCTTGGTCCACAGTCTTCCTCAGGTCCACATCCTGGACGCACACAAACAAAACACAAACAAACACAAACAAACACACACAAGCCAGGTGAGTGAGCGACAGTGGCTCAGGAGGTAGATCCGGAGGTTCACGGTTCGATTCCCGATCCTCCCGGGCAGTGTGTCGAAGTGTCCTTGAGCAAGACACTTAACCCCTAACTAACCTGATGAGCAGGTTGGCACCTTGCGCGGTCGCCTCAGCCATCGGTGTGAACGTGTGAGTGAACAGGTAAAATGTGAGGAACAAATCGTAAAGCGCTTTGGATAAAAAGGAAACAGGAAATGCCCTTTGATTAATAGGCTACATGTCATGCATATTAAAGGAACACGCCAACATTATAGGAAATGCGCTTACCGTCTTCTCCAGTCAGACAAGAAGATAGATATACATTTCCTCTCTGTGCGTTCGGTAAAAAGCTATCCGGCTGCAAGCTAGCCTAGCTTAGCACAAATTAATGGAAGCAGATATGGACCAACTAGCCCAGCTGTTGGCCAAAACACCTCACTGAGTTTTATGCTAGGCCAATGGTCAGTATCTGCTTCTATTCATTTGTGCTAAGCTAGGCTAGCTTGCAGCCGGATAGCTTTTAAAAAATTCTATCCAATTAACTTTTAAATGCTGTTTTCTGTAGAAAAAAAAATCCGATCCAATATTTATGGCTTAAAACCAATTTGACAATTAAATTAAAATGAAAGAAAATTTGATTTCTTGAAAAATGTTATCATGGATGAACAAAACGTTCAATGCAAATGGTTGATTTGAATTTCAATTACTTTTTAAGCACTTTGTTAAAAAATTGGCTGTTTACGGAATTCCAGGCCTCGACTTTTTTTTAAATATTTTTATCAAGCACTTTAAGCACTTCAAGGACCTTGTGCAAACCCTGCCTACCGTGCCTGCTGCACACCACAGCACCATTCAAGACGGCACTAGTCAAACGGTTGGAACACAGCCTTTAGGAACGGCTTTTATGCAGGGTTTCTGCAGGGTCCTAAAGTCTTAAATTGAATCAGAATGTTAGGCCTTAAAAAGTCTTAAATATGATTCTGATATATATATATATATATATATATATATATATACAGAACCTAGGAGGTGTGAGAGCTCACCTTCACACTTGTGTCTCTTCAGAACGTGAGACTGGTTGAAACTCCTCCCACACTGTTGGCAGTGATAGGGCTTCTCTCCTGTGTGAGTCAGCAGGTGGACCTTTAAGTTACCTAATAGACTGAAGCCCCTCCCACACTGCTCACACTGGTGGGGCTTCTCTCCTGTGTGAGTCAGCAGGTGGACCTTTAAGTTACCTAATAGACTGAAGCCCCTCCCACACTGCTCACACTGGTGGGGCTTCTCTCCTGTGTGAGTCAGCAGGTGGACCTTTAAGTTACCTAATAGACTGAAGCCCCTCCCACACTGCTCACACTGGTGGGGCTTCTCTCCTGTGTGAGTCAGCAGGTGGACCTTTAAGTTACCTAATAGACTGAAGCCCCTCCCACACTGCTCACACTGGTGGGGCTTCTCTCCTGTGAGTCAGCAGGTGTTGCTTCATGTTGGATAACTCACTGAAGCTCCTCCCACACTGCTCACACTGGTGGGGCTTCTCTCCTGTGTGGGTCAGCTGGAACAGAAAACAAGGAGGGGTCAGACTGCTCGGAGCAGAAAACAAGGAGGGGTCAGACTGCTCGGAACAGAAAACAAGGAGGGGTCAGGAAAGAAATAGCTCTCTGAAAGAGACTAGTGGACAGACATAGTAAAAGTAGCCAGCTGACAGTGTTCCATGTAGAGAGAGAGAGAGAGAGAGAGAGAGAGAGAGAGAGAGAGAGAGAGAGAGAGAGAGAGAGAGAGAGAGAGAGAGAGAGAGAGAGAGAGAGAGAGAGAGAGAGAGAGAGAGAGATTTGATTTTTAAACACAACTTATTTTCTCACTCAGCAATCAACAATACATCAGAATGTATACTGCAAAACACAGAACAGCAAATCAAATCAAGAAAAATAAAAGACAAACTTCACATCAGAACAAAGCCAAAAACCAACTCCAACTCCTCCACAACTGTACACAACACCCACTTGTAACACCATATCATCTCAAACTCTGCTACATTGCTGGTCAACTTGTAAAAATGAAAATCTGTTCGTAACCTTGCCTTTACCATACCTCTAAACAAGATAGTGGTATCTACCAGCACCGAATCCTCAATCTTTTTCCTCCTACTTAGATAAATGGCCATTTTTGCCTGACCCAGCAGGAAGTTGAAGAGCTGACACTTTAACCTCCTCTTCCTGATGTACCTGTACCCCAAAATAAACATCTCTGGAGTAAGATGTTCATCAAACATCACAAACATGCGGGTCAGGAACTGAAAAAAAACCAAGAGCCTGTCACACTTTAAAAAACAGTGAAAAACTGTTTCCCTCTCTGTGCAGAAAGGACAGGTGTCTTCAACATCAGAATTAATCACAGAGACAAAAGCGTTCACAGCAACTGCACCATGTAAAATTCTCCACTGTAAATCCCCAACTCTTTTAGTTAACGGTGGTTTGTATAGTGCTCTCCACTCAGGCCTCTGAGCCTCCTGCAGGCCCAGATGAGCTCTCCATGGAGTGTCAACCCTATCCTTCAGCCTGTTTTGGTTCAACACTTTAACACACAGGTAATACATAGCTTTGCCCACCATGGTGCTCAGCCTGCAATCAGCAGCACTGCTCACCTCTAACAGACAACCATCACATTTAAAAATAGGGATAAGTTTCACCTCAGGAAAATAATCATTTACAGCAGGCAATAACTGACCATTACAATAATCAACACACATTTCCAGTTCATTATCAGTCAGCTGCTGTTTCCAGCCTCCCAATAGGCGGCCCATCACCCTGACAGACCTTGTGCCCAGCTGTGAGGCCAGACCGGCAGCATTATCAAAAAGGGGACCGCACACCTCCAGCACATTGCCCAACGTGAACATCTTCGCCTCACACAGCCTTTGCCTCAGTGCTGGCTCGGCCCCACCCTGAAAATGAGTCCCATGAACCACCGGCTCCCTCAGAAGCCAGTACAAAGAGCCACCGTCCTTCAGTCTCTCTTTCGTAAACAAGCCCTACACTGTTAACAGTCCCTTGTAGAAACGGGGCAGGTTTTTCATTGCACATCCCTTTAAATCCATGAGGAACATTGGCTCAGCCAGACTTAGCCCACCACACCGCTCCAGTATGGCTCGGGCCACAGGTCTCCAGACCAGATCAGCCGGTCCTGTCAGGAGTCTCTGAATGAAACGGAGCCTGAACGCAGCTCCCCTACTTGCCAAGTTGACAAGCCCCTGTCCCCCTTCCTCCTTGGGCAGGAAAAGGACACTCTACGGGACCCAGTGCAACCGGTCCCAGAAGAAGTCCACCATCAACCCCTGCACCTTAGACAGTAGGTTCAGCGGCGGGTCCGTACATGCTAGCCGATGCCACAGCATGGAGGACACAAGATTGTTGATAATAAGGACCCGACCTTTCAGCGACAGTTTTGGAAGAATCCATTTCCATCGCTTCAGCCGGCGCTCCACTTGCTCTACCACACCATCCCAATTCTTGGAAGAAAATACCTCATCCCCAAGATAAATCCCCAAGTACTTTAGGCCTCCCCTCTTCCAAGTCAGGCCTCCAGGTAACACCAGTCCATCAATTGGCCCTTTACCCACTGCTAAGGCCTCACTCTTCTGCCAGTTCACCCTAGCAGAGGAGAGAGTACCAAAAGCCCTCACATTTGATTGTACAATGTTAATGTCGTGCTGGGTTTTACATGATTTGTGGAGCTCCCTCTGGTGTTGTGATCGTGGTATTCACTGACCTTTGGGAAGTATTTTGACATGTACATGGGTACATTGGTCGTGTAGTGTATCTTGTAGACCAGGCCCAACCTGTTGAATGATGCTGTAGCAGAAACACAATGGTTGTTATCTAACATTCTGTTCCTCGGTTGTGTACAATAATACATCTATCTATCATCCTCAACTCATGTTAATGAACGGTAAATACTTGGTGAATAATTTGTAAAGGAAGACATAACTGCTCAAATTGTAGTAGTAGCTAACTCACGTGAAATGAATTACTGACCAACACTCTGAAGACTGCAGTCAAAGAGAATCACCTCATGTGCACGAGACAGGTCAACACGCCCACCTGTCAGTCATTAGGTCATGCACTGCCCACGAGTCACCAGCTGCAGACCTCATGGGAGAACGGTCTCGGATCACTCACAGCGCCACCCCCACTCAGTGGCTGAATTGGAGTATTGCGACTGGACTGTGATAATACAAATACAATGTATTACTATTATTATTGTAATTATATTATTATTATAATTATAATATTGAAACATAGCAGCAAATAACTCAGTAGTGCAATACTGAGCCTCTCATGTTCCCATCGGGTTTAGCTTGGGCAACAACACAGGGCAGTTCTACAGACAGGCTTGTACATGCGAGTAAATTAACTATACTTCATAAAAATGTATTGTTCTTTTATTTTTTTGCTCACACAATATTTTAACAATATAAAACTCAAAAGTAGCCACTGCAGCCGTTATCACGAGCTCTGCTCTTCTGTGTTCACATAACTTTCCCCAAACAGTACTGTATATCTGTCATGTATGTCATAAATGTCATGTTTATATTAGATTAGATGATTCGATTTTTATATCTGTATATCTATGTTGTGTATGTCATAAATGTCATTATGAATTGAAAATGGGGGACCCTGATGTAAACAAGACGAAAGTATTTCTCTGGTCTGCATCCCCTTAACAATTGTGTGTATTGAGCTGTACTGTATTGTACCCATTCTGCAATCTGTTAAATAAAGTTTTCAATCAATCAATCAATCAATCAAGCAACAGGGCCAGACAACGGCCCTGGGCCGCGTTATTTTTTTCCGTAGCCGCATTTCTGGCAAGACGCTCTCTGATTGGCCGACGCCCGTTTCTACACTGGTTCTGTATCGTAGTCGGTTCCGCTCGGCTTCACTCATGCACTGTCCTCGCACACGTGCATGCGCACTGAATAAAGACCACAATGTACCTTTAATCCCAATATTTGTCTGACCACACCCCTATCAGCTTACCCATATAAGCAAGGGTGGGGCCACCCACTCGCCTCCTTTCTCGCTTTCACCACAAGGAAGTGCCTCGGTAGATCCCCACTTGACGTGATGTGATGGTAGGAGAAGAGTTGGAAAACGAGATACGTTGACATCATATCTTTATTTTCTCTCTCACTATATTCGAGAAAATACGGCGATATTGTCTTCGTACTGGAGTGTCTGGAAGATGATGATCATTCTAAAAATCCTCCACCGGTTTTCGTATTGGGAGTTCGCGCCGCTACATGCCTTTCCAACTGCAGTCCTTGCTGTGTGCTGGTTGCGGTAAAGTCACAGCTGGGCTGTAGGACGCGCCGCTGTTGTGAGAAGCGGTGGGTTCCAGGTTTGGTGAGTTATGTTTTGCTGGCGAGCTCCACTTGTCTGTTAGTGCTATGGGGGCTAGTTGACAATGTTTATGAAAACCGGCCCCAGACTAGGGTCCTTTGTTCAGCCTCTTAGGCGACAGAAGACCTTGGTCTGAAGCCCATTATAGTTAACTAGTGGGCCACGACCAATAACACTGGTGATCCCTGTGTTTTCTGGACGAGTGGTTGTTTCTCTGTCACCGTGAGGCCCCTTCTTTCATATGCAAATGAGAGTATTCCCTCACGAGGAAATATGGGCATGGATGATCGTTAGCGGAAGATCTGTGTTCAAGTCAGCTACAGGCCAGTTGGGTATTGTGCTGGCTCCGTCGGGTGTTAGTAAAATCACCGTTGTAAAACTGTGTTAACATCTTGTTTCTCTTCTCTCTTAAACAGTGAGGAGGGTTTCAGAACGGCGGCCTGTCTGAGTGATTGTTATATCATTGTGTACAAGTTTAGGTGATAGCTGCTTAGCTTACGTGCTAGTGATGACCTACTGTTAGCCAGTCAGCTGTTAGCTGCGGCGCTAGCCTGTTGTGATCACTAGGCAAGGAAACGTTAGCTTGCGTGCTAGTTATGGCCTACCTAGGCTAGGCTAGGAAACGTTAGCTTGCTGCTATCGGCCGAGTGCGGCCGTTAGCTTAATGCTACACTGTTGAACGTGCTTTGATTATAACATGTTTTAAACACTCTTGACTACGACGTCATCTTTGACAGAGGATGTTCGTCGAACCTGCCCTGGGCCAGGACGGCAAGGACTGCGTCAACAAGGGGGACCGTAGCGGCGGGATGGAGCGGCGACGCTGCCCAGGTCGACAACACAGTCTTGTCACTGGTATTAGCTTCTCCATGCAAAACGGGTTGTTTGTTACAGATGTGGAAATTATCTGGTTTGTTGTGTTGAGAAACATCATGTGTGTTTATGTACCGTGTACTCACAACTAAGGGGGTTAAACTAACCTATAAAGCTATGCTATGCTAAGCTATGGTCAGACTACTGCTTGACCTTACTCCTAGAACCCACCTCACCCCTGCCCACTTTGACAACCTAGGATGGCTTAGAGTAGACGACAGAGTACAACAACTTGCAATGGGCCTGGTCTACAAGATACACTACACGACCAAGGTACCCATGTACATGTCAAAATACTTCCCAAAGGTCAGTGAATACCACGATCACAACACCAGAGGGAGCTCCACAAATCATGTTAAACCCAGATTCGGCTCAAATAAGGGACTAAACACGTTTCGCAATTATGCCACATCAATGTGGAACGCCCTACCCAAAGCTGTAAAGGAATGTGGATCACTACCCACTTTCAAAACCTCTCTCAAGGGACACCTACGGGAGACTGCAATTCAACACTGGCCCCTGTAAATATCCTAACCCAACCCCCTCCAATGTACAGTCATTTACCTAGTATGGTTTTGTCAATAGTTCAATGTACAATTGTGTTTGTTTGTACAGTGTCTCCTCCCCCCCCCCCCCTCAATGTACAGTGTTACTTGTTTATACAGTGTGCCCCCCGCCCCCCCCCCCCCAACCACCTCCAATGTAAATTACCCAGTATGGTTGTCAATATCCCAATGTACCCAACCCCCCCCCACCCAACCTCCTCCAATGTACAGTTTCTACGTCAAATGTATATACTCCCTTTTCTTGACTCCTTCTGTATCACAAAAAGTACTGTATTTGCAAATCTGGTATGTCATAAATGTATAGATGTAGCAGTACTGACTATCTGTATGTCATGTATGTCATATATGTCTATATGAATTGAAAATGGGGGACCCTGATGGAAACAAGACAAACGTCTTTCTCAGGTCTGCATCCCCTTAACAATTGTATGTATTGAGCCGTACTGTATTGTACCCATTCTGCAATCTGTTAAATAAAGTTTTCATTCATTCATTCATTCATGCTTAGTGACATACGAGTAAAGAATGATTCTTTTCTCAGCCTGTAATGACAATGAACAGTGTGTTCACATATTAACAGGTTTACCTGTTCAACTGGCCGTATTAAGGGTAAAGTAGGAGGCTTGTGTTTTCCCCCCGGTTCCCTGGGGACTTCTTCATCCTCCTCTCAGACATGTTGTTGCACTACATTGTGTCACTGTGTGGTAGGGATACGATGTAACCCTTAGCTTGATTGCTGAGGTTGTGCTAAACACTGCTTGAGAAACTTTATTTTCCTAAAAGAAAAAATTGTTTGGTCGCTTTTCGTGTGTGCTTAGCAAGGCCTGTGGCCGATACTAATCGAGAATTATGTATTCTCTCATTATGAAAAACGGCGTTCCTCTGTAGAGTGTTTTTGCCATTTTTTGTAGGTGATGATGGGTTGTGTGTGTCATGTGACCTACAACTGGGTTGGGCTGGCCACAGAAGCACATGTGTAAGTTTGGTACCGGGGCTCTTGGAGAGCCCTCTCTATTCTGTGTTTTTTCCTTAGTAAAAATCAGATAGCAGGTTAGCACTTGCGCTGTATGAAGCTGTTAGACGCTTCATGGAGCTGACTATGACTGTGTCATACTCTCTTTTGTCATTACATCGTATCGTGGGTGTGGGGTCGTAAAGGGGTGAACTGGTAACCTTTCCTCCCCTTTTTTCTGTTGGTCAGGGGTAAACCCACCTGTCCTTCAAGGTTCCTGTCACGTTGCGGTTCGGCACGTTACAGGGTGAGGGGGGGGGGGGGGGGGGGGAGTTTCCTGGTCCCACGCCCTGGAATATTGGGCGTGTGCACCGCAGAAATTCCCCCGCCATAGAGTACGTCACCGTGCGCGTCTCTGTTGGTAGGACTTCCGTATGCTGTTCAGGTCCATATGCTGGATCTGTTTAAAACGGGGGGTGGTCAGGGCTCCTCCTCACGAAGCTCCTATTCGGGCCTTCTGTGAGTTGGGACTCTCCTTCCATGTGAGGGAGCCTCCTCAGAGTACAGAGCCTCCTCCTCAGATTGATAAGGTGAGTGGAACCTCAAGAAGGAGTCCTACTCTATTGTGTGTGTATTCGATTCAATTCGATTATTGAGTGTGTATGGGTTCAGTGCCTCCTCCCCGGAGAGCCCTAAAACCAAACTTTTACATGGCTCAAGGTGCAATATATTCTTTTCAATCTGTACAGCTTGCGTGGGAAGTCTCTCTGGGGATTTCCGTCTCCTCTCTATGGGAGGGTGGTGGAATGTAAAAATGTAAAAATGTTTACCCCCGGCTGTGTAGACTGGGATACATACTGTTGGTGCTTCCTTCTTTTCTTTTAAAAAGAGTTGGAGTTAGGAAGTATCACACCCCTCTTGTCGTTCCCCTGGGCGCCTTGGGGATTCAATGACAGGTCTAAATAGCCTGTTCATTGATGTGGTTGTGTCCCGACGCACGCATAGTGCTAGCTCGGGGTGTTCTGTAATCAGGCGACTGACTGGCACGCCTTGGTTGCTTGGGGTTAAAACGGCGTTTTTATAAAGCAACTGGGATGGAGGTTTTTCCTCTTCCCACGACCCGTTTTGGTTGTCGACGGATTCTCGTTCATATCTGGGGGATGATGACGGAATGGATCTGAACATATGTAGAGGGGTCTCACGCCCTGGGGGTGGGCCACCGGGCGCGGTTTGCCCCGAACGTCTGGGTGGCGCCTTCTTTTCATGTTTAAGATCAACACGCATATCTGCCCCTTCTCCTGGAGTAGGCATGTCGGCGTGGTTAGGGCACGGGACTGGTTCTGGTCACGCTGGTCCGGATCAGTTGAACCCGTTGTCCGCCGGGGATGCAGATCTGCTGTTCTGGTACCCTGAGGGACTTGGGCCTTTTTCAGGGGGAAAAATGCCAGGTCGGTCCGGGTGTCACAGGGTTAAGCGCTATGGATATGAATTGAAAATGGGGGACCCTGATGGAAACAAGACTAACGTCTTTTTCAGGTCTGCATCCCCTTAACAATTGTATGTATTGAGCCGTACTGTATTGTACCCATTCTGCAATCTGTTAAATAAAGTTTTCATTTATTCATTCATTCATGGAGACCCTGGTTGGGTAAATTTTTTACTCAGCACTGTCGTAATGGCTTACGGCCATGCCAACCTGTACACGCTCGATCTCGTCAGATCTCGGCCGCTACACAGGTTGGTCCTGGTTAGTACTTGGTTGGGAGACCGCCTGGGAATACCAAGTACGGTGTGCTTGGGGCTGGTTCTCCATTAGCACTGTCGTAATGGCTTACGGCCATGCCAACCTGTACACGCTCGATCTCGTCAGATCTCGGCTGCTACACAGGTTGGTCCTGGTTAGTACTTGATTGGGAGACCGCCTGGGAATACCAAGTACGGTGTGCTTGGGGCTGGTTCTCCATTCTTTTTCGCTCCTCTCTCACGCATGGCGAAGAGGGGCCTGTTGGGGTGGTCTTTGACCTCCTCTGGTGACCCTGTGCTTCCTGTATCGCCGGGCCCGGTCCGAAGTAATGTTTCGTCGACCCGTAGGCCTGGGTTAACCCTTTTTTGAAAACTGAAACACTTGTACTGCGGTATAGCCGGTGTATACCCGCAGGTGTGTTTGAGTTTTTTCTTGAGGGGTTATAGGAACAACCACCGCATTGGGTAACACCAAGGTGGTTGATTCCCTGGTGTGTTGGAGCAGTGTCAACTCCCGGGTTACCCGGTTGAGGGTGCTGCTGCACGTTCATGACGTCTGCCAATCGTGTCAGCCTTCTCTGCCTCAACCCCTCTGGGTGGGTTTTTTTTAAATGGAGGCTTGGTCATGCAACAACGCCAGCATACGCCCCTTCCGCCGGGGCGGCTGTGTTCAGCTGTCCCCTCTGGCGCCTGTCTCGTCCGCAGTCTCCAGGCTAGGGTTAACAGCCTGTTGCCTGGTTTTTCCCCGGTGCGCTGCCTGCTTCCGTTGGTTAACCTTTTTTGTGTGCTTACGGCCATGCTGACTGCCTGTTCTGCAGGGTCAGTGTGCCAGGCGGGGTACTATTGGGGGGACAGGGCCCGCTCGGCTGAGGGGCCTTTGTCCGAATACGCTGGCGATGTGGGGGGCGGGGTCACTAAGTGCCCACCTGGTGGGGTCTTGATGCTGGCATCATGACTTCTCCGGGCCCCCATTCCAGGGGGTCCAGTCCCTTTGGTGGGTCTGGGCCTTCCTTCGCGCTCCGCTGCTACAGCCTTGCCACAGGGTTGGGTTTGCCCTTGACCCCGTGATTCTGGGGGCAGTAACGAGGTTGTTCCCTCCGTTCGTTCCCGGGTGGCATGCGGGTTGTGCGTGTGTGTAGTTGTGGGGTCAGGCCACGGTCTGCTCACCCTGTGCGTTTGAGTTGCTTGAGTGCCTCTTCGCACGGTCGGGTCCGTCGCCCTCCCGGGAAACCTCCAATAGGGGGGGTGCCCTCCATTAGGGAGGGTCGGGGGGGCTCGGCCCTCCCTGTTCTGATGGTTGTGGGGGGCCTTCAGCGGGGTGTATTTGTCGGCCGGTGGCTCCGCTCGGCCTCCCTATGTGCATGAGTGACACCGAGCGGAACCGACTACGATACAGAACGTTGGGTTATGACTATAACCAAGTTCTGTTAGTAGTGGTGACGCTCGGCGTCCGACGCCGCTGCAGCCCTTGATCTCGCCTTGTGGTGAAAGCTTGGGAAGGAGGCGAGTGGGTGGCCCCACCCCTGCTTATATGGGTAAGCTGATAGGGGTGTGGTCAGACAAATATTGGGATTAAAGGTACATTGTGGTCTTTATTCAGTGCGCGTGCACGTGTGCGAGGACAGTGCATGAGTGACGCCGAGCGTCACCACTACTAACAGAACTTGGTTATAGTCATAACCCAACGTTAAGCTTAGGCACTCTTTCGAAGTTGGTTAAGGTTAGAGTTTCTTAGAGCATGGCGATAGAACGCCAGGTAGTTTGCAGGCTGTTCGACGCGGAAATGGGCAAAGACACAGCTCGTCGCGCGATTGGGCAAACATATCAGTGGCCAATCAGAGAGCGTCAGTCAGTGGCCAATCAGAGAGCGTCTGCCAGAAATGCGGCTATGGAAAAAATAACACCTCTGGGCCGCGTGTATGCCTTCTACAACAGAACTGCGTTTCCGTGTTCGAGTTTTGCACTGATTGGCCAGGTCATGTGACATGTGCGCCAATCGTGGGACAGCAAGTTCTGCGCCTATTTCCGGGTCTAACAGCCTGCAAACTACCTGGCGTTCTATCGCCATGCTCTAAGACAAACTCTAACCTTAACCAACTTCGAAAGAGCGCCTAAGCTTAACCAGTGTAGAAACTTGCGGTCCCACATGTCACATGACCAGAAATGACCTGGCCAATCAGAGACCTGGAAACGCAGTTCTGTTGTAGAAGGCATTCAGGCCACCTCTGGACGCAGATCATCAAGTGCACATTGTACAGGACCAGGAGAAAGGGGTCATCCATGCCAGGGACAACAGTGGCTGACTCCTCTGGATGCAGGATGGGTGGAGGCTAGCAGCAGCAGCAATCACCGGTGGAAAAACAGTAGTTATTGCTGGGAAGCCAGGAGGTCTAGAAAGAACTGACATAACAACCCAAGAACTTGCGAGTTCCCTGAGAGACGTATACAATTACAGTACCTAGAATTATTTGAAATAACTCAAAGCAAGCTAAAATATTATTGATTATAAAATATATAACTGAGAGGGCATACATACCCTCACTTCGCACCTTGTTGACCGTTATGCTTTTTACTACCTGTACCTCCCCTCCCCCCATGTTGCTATGATGCCTCAATTTCCCCAAGGGGATCAATAAAGGAATATATTATCTTATATTCAACATAAACACTTGACCTTTAACTGTTAGCTGTAAATACAAATAAATAGCTATCTATTAGCTAATAATAGCTAACTGTGATTAAGTTAGCTCGGAAGCTACAAGCTAATGCTAGCTACCTAACGTCAGGTAACGTCAAATTGTCAATAACAATCTACAGTTCACTAGAGGTCTGCTCTCCTCGGGGTGATAAGTGTCTACAGTTCACTAGAGGTCTGGAGATCTGGGTTTCTCAACACGGTCAAGCTCTTGAGATGTCGGTGAGTGATTATCACATGTCCTCATAACAGAACGACAAGATTCAGACAAATCTTTGAAATGCCCCTAAATTGTGAATGACTGAAAGGTGACTGTGATTTCTGAATATCTTTTTATTTGGACAAACACACAAGCCAGAAATACATAATCATCATCATAACAACAAAAGAAAAAAACTACTTTTCTCAAAAATTAAAACCACAAATAAAAGTGCCAAAACAACAGAAGGTCTCTGACAGATTGGAAAGTGCATCAGTGTATTGAAAAAAATAAAATAAAAAAGGTCAGTCAGTTTCCCATAGTGTGATTGACCTAGAGGGAGAAATCCACCCGCGACAAAATTCACATCATGCATTTCCCACAATCTCTTGTTTTTTTTTAAGTTGTCCACAAATCTAGACTGAACTGTCCATGCCAATGGGATATTCAGTAACACTTGACTTTAGGGAGGCACAATAATGATGATTAAGTACCAGGCAGGAGCTAATCATGAACTTTGCGAAACCGTTACTCAAGGCTCCGACCTGAGGTCTCAGTAGAGGAAAATCCTTCCAGAACGGCTTCTCCTTCACTTCTCGACCGACACATTCAGTAAAGAACTATCACAACCCCACTTTCCACCCGTTTACCTCCAATTCTAAAAGTTAACTATTTAGTTAAATGGTCATTTTGCCAAAAGAAATGCCACTTTATTTTGCACATCATCTCACACACATTATCATTTCATTGAGCTGTGATCAACACTACACTGTCCCCGATGACATCACTAGTATCCAAACTCATTTACTCACAATGTCAAACTAGATGAATGTGTGCAAAACTGTTTTGGGGATTTGTGTGACATTATGTACAAAATAAATCAGCATTGTTTTGAATGATTATTTGCTGTAACATGTCACTGTGAACTCTGTTGAAGGGTGAATTTTCACATTAGCTTTGTATAATTCTGTGCGAGTCAGTCAAAATGTACCACCTCTTAACATACTCACCTATCTCAAGCCCTTCCCTCTTTTCTTGATCTTCCTGTCACAGCTGTGATTTCTGTCTGAGGGAAGCAACAGTTGTGATTGGGAGGATCAAGGAAAGAGGGCGGGACTCGAGATAGGTCAACTGACTACAGAGTAGGAAATGAATTAGTCATGATGTGTTTTCAGAGAATAGCAAATACAGACGCAGCAAAATAAGAAATAGTCAACATTGGTTGTAATCAATCAACATGACCGGAACACAACCGGCCACAATGCATCTGCGTGTTTGTTTTTTGTGATTATGAATACTTTTATGCCACTGTAATTAATCAAATAATTGTCCATGTTGAAAATGTATATATACAAAACAGAGAAACAATAATTTAAAGCACTCAGTCTATAGATGCAGGTTGACAACTAAGCCAATTCAGTTTAACAAAGGAACTCAGAGGTCGGCAGACAAAACAGCACAAATGGATATTGAGTTCCCAAAAGTCTCTTCCTTAAAGTTTTTCCCGGCTTCATTAGGCACATTGAATCACCAGTAATTCGCCTTAGTTTCAACAAGGAATTTTAGCATTCATCCAACTCTAGCTAGCTTGTTTTCTGTTTTAGTTTTTTCTGGTATCTGGTGTAAAACAAAAACAAACCAACTAAAATAAAAAATGTTGGCGTATCCCTTGAAATGTCATGACGGAAAACATGACCTCACTAGCATCGACAGTGTCTCCATGAAAACCGGGACGTTTCTGACCAGAGGTGTGGACGATGATATAATTTAGCATATGATATTCAACTTCTCAATTCGGGTGCTGATGACAACACCGTCCTCCTTCTATATACTTCTGGCTTAAAAGGTAAAAAAATTTCACCTACAAAAAAAGTATCACGGTAGTTTGATGGTAATTTCACTCTTACCATGGTATTCACTATTGTATAAATAATTGACCATGGTACTGCCATGGTAAAAGTCATGTAACGCCATGGTACCACTTCTTAAATAATGATCCCATTTAAACCATGAAATGACCATGAACTACCGTGATGGTAAAGACAAATTAAATTATGGGAATACCATGAAACCAGTTCAGAAATATTACAATACTTTTTTCGTAAAGGGGTTTTTCACTTCCAGGTTGACTTGAATGCACTCCATGATGGAAAACTCAGCCGCATTCCTCTCTAGTGTTTGAGAGTTAAAATCAGTTCCCTTGACGTACGGCGAGATGGGGGTCGTTTGGTAACAATCCTGTGATAGGAAAGGTTACTAGTCGTCTCTGCGGTAACCCCCCCCCCCCCAAATCTCCTCTTTCCCTGCTAGTCCACATTCAATACAGAGGAGAAGGAACATCACATTAGGCATAACTGACCTGATCTCAAGCCCGCCCTCTTTTCTTGATCGTCCAATCACCACTGTTGCTTAAATTTTGGCTGAAACAGGACAGGACGCATTTATATAAAAAAAAAAAAAGATGAGATGCTCATCATCTCACACGTATTCCAAAAACTGTAAACTATCTTGTACAAATTGGTTTGAGAGTTATTGAGTCAAGTGTTGACGTGTGCAAGAATGATATCAAGGCCGTTGTGTAGGAATAATATACATCATAATGACATCACACATCTCAACATCGATAACTGTCAAACAAAATGAATGTGTACAAAACTGTTTATAGTTTTATATGTGTGAAAATATATGTGTGAGATTATGGGCATAATATATTTTCTTTTCGCATTATTTTTGGTGGAATGCTCCTTTAATTCTGTATCTTCTCATTGCTGTCCTATAACATTTGCCAATCTATAGAGAGAAGAGATATTAACTTCATTGACAATTACATTTATATTCTTCTTGTGAACATGTCTGGACAGGGTGGAGGACAATTTGTTTGGCAAAATATGATGTCTTTAAATATCTCTCGTCTTCACTGAACAGACCCGTTCCTTTGGCTCATTTGTATTATAGACCCTGTGTTCAACACAAAGATGATATTGAAATGAACCGAATACTGAAAATATTGGACAAGTTATAACGGAACGTAGCATATATATATATACGTATTAAACAGCTTTACCATTTTAACCTATAAATGTTTGGGTGAAGCCATAAGACCACTGACTTGGTTCCAATTTCAAAAACACAGTAACAGCTTTTAAACAGCTCATAGGTAGGCAACAATAAAGTAGCTCTGAGGCATCAACGTTAACTGGGATTTGTCGGGTCAACAGATTGAATGGATGTCCTGCTCACAACCCCCACAGGGCACAAGACGAGCGGACCAGAGTACAGCTGCTGACGTAGCTGTACAAGTGTCTGTGTCGTATAACTTCCCCATAACAACATCTACATCAAGAGACACAGATGAAACGTCAGCAAACGACGCAAAGCCACTCCATGTTCTGTCTTCTTCACACGTCGGATGATTGTTGGGTGACTTAATTATTTTTTTTAAATAATCCAAAATATAAACCCAAATAAAGGATCCAAGTGCAAACCATTCAGTAAAAGTTATGGATCACAGTGATGGAAGTGTTAGTGTTAGTGGGGGGCGTGCGTTTGATTTACACTGTTAGACGTATACCCGTCAGGCGGGTGGCGTTAAGTCACATATTGAATGGAACTTATTCAATGATCTTTTTTCTTTACAGAAAATACAATCTTAAAATTTTGGCCAGGGCAAGTTCAATTGCTGAAACCAATCGATCAATCGACTGGATCAATAAACTAACTAAACCAACCAATCAAATCAATCAAGGAATTAGGAAGAAGAAAAACAAACAAACAATGGTAACTTTGTGCGACTTGCCCGGTCTGAAAGACAACGACGACGTCGTGAGTTGACAGGTGTTCCACACAGAAAGGCCTCCCATTTTCAAAGTGTCTGCAGTTTTAACATTAACGGACAACAACCCCCGTCCCCGTATGTAACCCACCCCCGTCTCCACCCCTCCTCCGGCTGTCCCACTGGAGGAGCAGGGTACAGTCTGGGGCACACAGACACAAGGCAACGACAGCAAAACAGGCTGAAGAAAACACAGCCCTCCTTTCCTCCTCTCCTCTCCTTGTTCCCTTTCCTTCCTCCTCTGTGTGTGTGTGTGTGTGGTCACTTCAGCGTCTGTCGCAGTCTGCTGCTCTGGGATCTGTGGCTGAACATCTGTCGAGGGTCAAACTTGTACCTGGGGAGAGAGAGGACAGCACGGGTTAGCACATAGAGAGAGAGAGGGAGAGAGAGAGAGTGAGAGAGTGAGAGAGAGAGTGAGAGATAGATCCTTGCACCTGGGGAGAGAGAGGACAGCACAAGTTAGCACATAGAGAGAGAGAGGGAGAGAGAGAGAGAGTGAGAGAGGGAGAGAGAGAGAGAGTGAGAGAGAGTGAGAGAGAGAGATAGATCCTTGCACCTGGGGAGAGAGAGGACAGCACAAGTTAGCACATAGAGAGAGAGAGGGAGAGAGAGAGAAAGAGAGTGAGAGTGAGAGAGAGATCGAGATCCTTGCACCTGGGGAGAGAGAGGACAGCACAGGTTAGCACATAGAGAGAGAGAGAGAGAGACAGAGAGAGATCCTTGCACCTGGGGAGAGAGAGGACAGCACAGGTTAGCACATAGAGAGAGAGAGAGAGAGATCCTTGCACCTGGGGAGAGAGAGGACAGCACAGGTTAGCACATAGAGAGGTAGAGAGAGAGAGAGGGAGAGAGAGAGAGTGAGTGAGTTGAGAGATCCTTGCACCTGGGGAGAGAGGACAGCACAGGTTAGCACATAGAGAGAGAGAGAGAGAGATCCTTGCACCTGGGGAGAGAGAGGACAGCACAGGTTAGCACATAGAGAGAGAGAGTGAGAGATCCTTGCACCTGGGGAGAGAGGACAGCACAGGTTAGCACATAGAGAGAGAGAGGGAGAGATCCTTGCACCTGGGGAGAGAGGACAGCACAGGTTAGCACATAGGGACACTGAACTGGCAGCTGCACTTGCGCGCCAGTTTAAATTTGTGCACGTTCCAAGTTCTCGCCAGACGCACCAAGTTCCCGGTAGTCCTGCAAAAAAACAACTTAAATACAAAAACATTTCATATATTATATATAATATTATTTAATCTCCCGACAGCCCCCAATTTAAATTTAAATTTTTAAGACTTTTTAATACTGTCACAATCCCTCCTCCGGCTCCAGCCAAGGTCCCTTCTTGAACTTTAGGAACAGCAGTACGCTGCTGCCATCTAGCGGGCAACTGCCGATATTGACTTTGCTGGACTCCATCATGCATTTGTGCCTATTATGGTTTGCAATCATTAACACTTTGAGTGCCAACGATGAGATTTCTCGTTAGTTCATGCCAACCGTTCAGTGCCAGCCGACGAGAGATCTCGTTTTTAAATCGTTATTTTTTTTATTGTCGATTTCCATAAATTTTTCATCAATCTAGCCTCACGTTACCAGTGGGGATCTGTCTGAACTCGAACAAGGAAAATACCGCCCCCTATCGTCTCTCCGGATGGTACTGCACCCCTTTGGATTGGATTGAATGAAACGCATTGAGAAAAAAAAGTCCTGCTTCCACATTTTACTTGTCAGACAAGTAACCGGAGACGATCGAAGTCATCGCCGACCACCAGAACAGCGGAGAATGTGTGTTTCCAGTACCCAGCGTTGGATCAATAAACGCGATCGATATTTGGAATGGCGATCAGGAATTGGAATAATCTTTTTGGAGAACATCTGATCTGAGGTAAGGAATCTATTTGACCAGTCTTGGGATAATCAGAGCTATTTTCACCTATATATCAGTGTAACTGAGGGGTACAATTCCCTGACTGTATTGAATAAGTATGGTATCATTAAACCACTACTGAGTTATGTACATTACTACTGGCCATACAGTACACAGGTATATGTGATGAACACCCCCACAATAACACGGCTTAACAAGAAATACTGTTTATAATAATATTTATTAGAAGAGCATCAAGATTATCTTACATTACTTATCAAGATTGAGAGTTGCGCTTGTAAGGCGAAGAATGTGCATGAATAGGTCAAGAGCGTAAGTCCATGAGCATATTACGCAGGGGATAATTAATACCACCCGTAGCATAAGAATTATATATGGTACACTAGTAGGTCAGCTGGAGATACTAAGGGGGTTCCCTCCGGTTGTAAGCCAGCAGGGGGGAGGATTTGTCGGTAGCAAAAGTCTGGATCAACGGGGAATCAATAAGCTCCAGCTACGGGAGGCGGTACATTACTCCCTTGATCGGCAGACGAAAGCAGCAGCTATAATCCAAGTATGCGCGACAGCATAGGTGAAAGCCAGCCAGCCTCTCCTAGAGACGGGCTCGAGTGATGCTCCTCACGGGTAAATCCCACACAGCAGCGGGGTAGACGGTTCTCTGCTCCAGCAGCCACAGTACCAAAGCAATAATCCAGCCGGAAAAGGCTCTGCATTCACCGGTGTAGATTCTCCGGTGCACGGTACTTCACATTTAACTAGGTCGAACTTGACGTTATTTCACTAAGCTCTGACACTTTTACTATCCTATTCGCACGCGGTTATAAGTGCTCTATTTAGACGCAACGTTGCTCACTTCACTTGGTCGTTGACTCGTGATGAAGGCTTCAACTTGTTGGGTTAACTCGTTTGAGGGTAACTTGACTTTAGGCTAAGTGCTGCTGTATCCACCTGCGCCGTATTTATACGTACGGTGAATAATCTAGTACCAGCCTTATTTCTGTCTCGTATTACTGCGCAAAACCGGGCATGTTCAGGCATGTCTTAGCGGTGACTTTGAACTAGACGTTGGGGGTATGGCCGTGGCGCCTAGGGGATCGCTTCCAATAGGAGAACGAATATTATGGTCTGTCCTGTACCAGGTAAAGGGATATTCTGTGTATATGTACAAAGAATATACAAGGGATATCAAACGATATACAAATATTATACATGGGATCTCAGGCAATAAATATATATATTCGGTTTAATCTGACCCTTTGTAACAATCAGTGTGTGCCATATGTGTGTATGTGTGTGTCTGTGTGTGTGTGCGATCAGGAAATAAGATAATGGATTTTTCAGCCCGCTTCTATAGCGTGCATAAGTACACATACTATCGATAATCTAGCGTTTATTTGAAAACGATTCATAAATAGGCCGAAAAATGACGTGTTTTGTGTATTCCAGTAAAGGGCGATTATCACAGAATCTTCTGAAATTTTCTGGAAGTTTCAAGAAACAAGCGTTTTTCAAAATGGTATAAAACGGAAATGAACCGATTAAAAAACAATCCGTTTCGATAATGTTGACTGCAAACAAGTCATTGATAAGCGATGGCCATATTAGACACATAGCCATAATTTAAGATATAGTTTATGCGTTCGCAAATATGAGAGCTCTGTCATTGAAGTGGGTGGTGGCACGCAACAGGGTTCCGGGGCACCGGACCCGTGGCACTCAAAGTGTTAATGTACTGCCTGTGTTCATACTGTCTTTGGTGTTCCCCTGCCTTGTAATCTAGTCTGGTGTTGTCTCAGTGTGTGTATTGGTATTCATGTGTTCTAGTCTGTCAGCCCCCAGCTGCTGCTCGTTGTAATTAGTGTTTGTATATATACCCTGTCGCCTCCTGTCGCACCATTGATTCTGTTCACCCCATGTACTGTTCCTGCCATTCGCGGACCAGAGTCCTGTTTTCCCGTGAAGCTCCCTGTATCCTGTATCGCCTGTTTACTCGCCGGGTAGTGTTTTGCACCGTGCGCCTTTTCCAGCCTTGCTGTGTATTGTTTCTCGTTTGTTTTCTAGCTGCCTCAGTTTAGTGTTGTGTACCTTTGTTCGTGCCTTGTTTACTACTGCTCAGTAAAGCCTTTCATTATACTTTGCTCCGTCGACTCTACCTCTCTCATTCATCACTGTTCAGCATTTGGGTTCTACTCACCTCCCCCGCCACCCACTGTAACAAATACCCCGCAGATACCCTGTTTTAAGACAAAATGATAGTCGCATAAAGTAATTGATTTTTTTTTATCCACTTTTTCTCCTCATTTTCTATTTTTCTCCCATCCCAATTTCGTATTGCCAATTCTCCCCTCCCCTGTCTTGAACGTTGCTAGATTATTCCCCCCCACTGGTCGGTTGTAGTGAGGATAGAAGCCTTGCATCACGTGTCCCCTCCGGTACACAAGGAGGCAGCCTGTCGCATCTTTTCATCAGACAGCACAGACTCTCAGTGGTGAGGAGTAACGCGCCGTGGGAGGCTCACGCTGCCCCCGATACTTCGTCACCCAACCGACCTGTAGGAGTCGCTGTCCACAACGTCCAATCCTCACCCATCGACTTCCACCCGCTGACTCTGCCAAATGAGCCAGTACGACGGCCGGCCCAAGTCGAAGGCAATGCAGGAGACTGGGATTCGATACCGGAGTCTCTTGCATTGGTGACGAGCGCCATTGATTTTTTATAATTTAATTACTATTTGAAAATTGATGCCCATCCCTAATCTCTGTTCATGCTGTGAAGACCGCTATGGCAGCAGGAAGCAGCAAACATCCCCAACCAAAGGTCCCAATCATGGACACCAAGCCTAGTACTGACCATGTTGCAGAGACACTAGGTGCCCAAACATCATCAATACAACCTGTGTTCGTACCTCTGTCCATGTGTGTGTCCATCCGTGTGTGTGTGTATATGTCTGTGTGTGTGTGTGTGACCTCTGACCTGGCATCGTAGACTCCAGGTGTCCTACAGGTCTCTCCGGAGCAGGACTGCAGCATCATCAGCCGGTGGTTCATCCTCTCCAGCACTTCCTGGTCGATGCTCTTAGCGATGTTGGTCAGCTGGTAGGGGTCAGAGGTCACGTTGTACACTTCGACAAACACCTGGAAGAACACACACACATATTTTACATACTTTATTAAAATACATAGATTAGACATCACACGCATAGTATTGTACTCATAACAGGGTCAACATGCTTTTGAGGACATATCATGGGTACAGAAAACACCGTCTCTGCCACACACACACACACACACACACACACACACACACACACATTTTCATGTGTTGCAGGGACATTCCATAGACTTGCATTTCATTCCCCAACTTCTTACCCTAACCACAACCAGATGTCTAACCCTTAACCCTTACCTTAACCATAACAACTAGATGATGAATGAATGAATGATCATTACATTTATATAGCGCTTTTCTAGACACTCAAAGCGCTCCCCACAATGTAGGGTGGAAATGGCCTCCTTCACCACCACTGGTAGCACCCAACCATGGGCTATGCAGGCTCAATGGCTGCCATAAACTGGGACCAGGCACACATCACACTACACAATGGCTCAGGAGACAGGGAGTGATATCAGCCAATTAAGGGGGGGGGGGTGGTGGCATTGATGTCTAACCACTAACCATAACAACTAGATGTCTAACCCCTAACCCTTACCTTAACCATAACAACTAGATGTCTAACCCCTAACCCTTACCTTAACCATAACAACTAGATGTCTAACCCCTAACCCTTACCTTAACCATAACAACTAGATGTCTAACCCCTAACCATAACAACTAGATGTCTAACCCCTAACCATAACAACTACCGGTAGATGTCTAGTCTAACTAGTATAATACCATATATGTATATATGTGTTTCATTACATGTATATATACATTCATACCAATTATTCGCCCGTTATATTCTCCAGTTGGGGGATCCCCTTTGAACAGCCCATCTGAGGTTTCTCTCCTCCACGCTACCTGTGGTGCTTTTTTGTGTGAGTGTCCCATATTTGGATTTTATGGTGGTTTTTGTTTTTGATTTATTGTTATATTTCTTCTTGACTTGTACAAGAATACTTGTACTTGCCCATGGGATCTCGGGCTATACAAATACATGTGATTTGATATAGATAGTTGTTATTTATTATTATTATAAGAAATGTATCCATTGAAATGTCAGTAAGTCTCGACGACATTGAAAATGAGGGTGACCTCAATTGTCCTTTTCGAGAATAAATAAATAAAGGTTTGAATTCAACTAGATTACCCATACAACCATAAACCCCCAATCCTAAAATGTCTCCTTTACCTTGTGCAGTCCAGCCAATGTCCCCACAATGACAGAAAAAACTATCTTGTTCTCATTTGGTCCCCACAACAGTAGGAAAACAAGAGGGGGCGACACGCCGCCCCCCCCCCCCCCCCCCCCCCCCAGTGGCTCAGGAGGTAGAGTGGTCGTCTGGTAATCGGAAGGTTCTTGGTTCGATTCCTGCTCCTCCCGGGCAGCATGTCGAAGTGTCCTCGACACTTAACCGCTAATTGCTCCTGATGAGCAGGTTGGCACCTTGCATGGTTGCCTCCACCGTTGGTGTGGAAATGTGTGAGTGAATGGGTGCATGTGAGGAACAAAAATTGTAAAGCACTTTGGATAAAAGCACTATTTAAATGCACCATTTACCATTTTTTACCATTTACACACACGATATATGACTTTGCTGGCACGGTTCTTAGCAAAGGTTCTTGAACCTTGCAATCCTTTCAGATTGAGGCATTAAAACGGAGATTGTGAAGAATGGGACAGAATTGTGGTTAAATCTCCCATACCTCGTTGTCGTCAAACTCGCAGTACTGGAGGTTGACAGAGGGGGCGAAGGTGCGCACACAGGCATAGGTGTTGTTGTAGGAGTCCTCGCACACACAGTCAGGAAAGCACTCCTTGAGAGAGAGGGAGGAAATGGAGGTTAGGATGGAGAAGAAAACACTCCTCTCCTCTCCGTCTTCAACCGGTGACACAGTGGTTAGCACGGTTGCCAATACATATAGTTGGTTACCCTCCAAACCCGACGAGGGTCTTTCTGTGTGGAGATTCAGCCCGATCCCGTTTAAAATATGTAAATAAAGTACTAAATTGACCACATGAAAAAGGTACATAATGTACGTTATGTTAGAGCCATAAGTAATATATTTATGTATTGTATGGAAAATGTAACATATATTACATATTCAAAATTGTTAAACTTTTGACATTTTCAGAAAACCTTCCCCTGCTGGCGATCAAACCCTAACTTTATGTCTTAACCATAACCGTTAAGAGAATGCTAGTTAAATGTGTGGTGACTGTCTAGTGGTGAGAACACTCGCCCGCGACGGCAATGATTTTAGTTCTGGTTGTGGTGTTTGTTTTGAACTTTTGCCGATACAATGCGTAAATATATTATTTATGGCAATATATAACATAATGTACATTGTGTACCTTTTTTTCCTGTAGTCGATTACCGGTAGTACTTTATTTACGTTTTATGATGAGATTGTGTGTGGAGTTTGCATGTTCTCCCCCGTGTTTGTGTGGGTCTCCCCCCACACCACACATGCATACTGTAGGTACATACTCCTGTTGTTACCCTTGAGCAAGGCACTGGCATTAGAAGAACTGGAGTAGGTCCCCGGGTGCCTGTGGCTGTCCACTGCTCCTAAGTGGTTCGCATTGTTAAAATGCAGAGGAATAATTCCCCCACAGTGATAAATGTAGTATGTTCTTAACTACATTAAAGTTCCCAACCTCAGGTGAGCCCCAAGACTGTGACCTATTACAGTCATTTCAATTTGAAGCCAGGTTCCCACAGTCTAGATATAGGGGGCTGATTCATATTTCAGCTTTGGACCCAAATAAGAAATGCAGTCCCTCAACTGGTATACAGGGTCATTCAAATATTGTATTACTGCTACTGATCTCTGATAATAATCCTCTTTATTATATGGGGGGAAAAAGTCAGAATGGAAAAGCCATTTCCTTCTGGGTATCAATTATTAATATTTTATTAACCTTTTTGCCTCTAATTTTATCTTCACTGGTCTCTTAATGTCAACATCCAGCGCCCTAAATCCTTAATGAAGCATACTGTAGAGCTGCTACTAATTATTATTTAAAGTAACAATCTTGAATATTTTCATATTAATAAAAGTCTATTTTGCCACCCTCTATCACAAACTGATATATCACAATAGTGATTCTACTTGCAGCCAGTTCATGAATGTTTTTACATTTGCTGTTCTTGGTTGTTCTTAACACATTGGATGCCACGCCTCTTACTCATCGTTAACCCCTGATGCCACCTATTAACCCCATGTAAACGGTCACCTTGTTTGTAGAGCTAAATCTATATTCTATATTATAGCCATGGATTCAATACTATAGTCATTTGACACTGGGTTTGCATGTCAACAATATAGGCTTACCTAGGATTTGACTTGATTCAACAACAAAGCAGTCGGGGCAATGGCAAGCCGAAAACGGTCGAAAGTGTGGTTATTTGAAGTTTGGATTATTTTTTTCACAACTGAGGTAGGTAGATTACATTTTTAGAGACTAAAGTACAGAAAAAAGGTACCGTTGGGTACCGGTATCGATGTACGGTACCGTATCGGTTCAAATGTGAACGGTACCCATCCCCAGTAATAGCACGCAACGTGTATTACATTGTGGACTCTACCGTTCCTCGCCTGAACCCGCGATTGTTCCGGATTCAAGTCCACATTATCGGTATTATGTTCCATCATGGACGCATGAAGGGGGGGGGGGGTTCTGATTATTTGAGCGTCGGTAATGGCATTCGCATTGAACACTAAAATCGGTTACCAGCCCGATCGCTAAGAAGGCATTGCAGGATCAAGCTAGAATTGATGTTGAATCGCTCTTACCTTCGGCCGAAAGTAATCCAAAAAGAATATTCCAATTTCTTGATCACCATCTGGTAGATCCAATGCCCATTTGATCGACGTTATAAACTACCATAACACACGGATCAAGCATAATTAAACCTGAGACCTGGAGTCATTTCACAGCAGAGGACACGGTGTTAGAAATGTAGCTCGATACCGCCGCCTGGTAGGATGCGGCCGGTACTGCACCTTCGCATTCCCACTATGAATTTTCAGCCCACACACAGCACTCTGAGGCTGCGGTTACACACAGGGCCATTTTCGTTTCATTCGCTTTTAGAGCGCTGCGTATTGGCAGGCAAGTAAGAGTTAAGTTAGACGTCGTTTTGTCTCGTCTACTATATACATGTAGTACAATGCCAAAGCAGTAGACGGCGATGTAGTTCAGACATGAAGGCCATTTTCAACCAATCAGAAAAGGTTGAACGCTCACTACACTTCCTGCTTAAAAACAACAAAGTCACCATCTTTAAATACCTCGCGTTAGCCATTTAGCCACATAGCATTTATTTTTTAGCAAGAAATAAAGTGCAATAAACAAAAAACGGATACATTCACTGTGTTCTGCCTCATTTGTTGATGATTTGTTGATGAAACAAAACTAACATCAACACAATTGACCACCAAGAGCCGAGTTTAGTCTCACAAAAAGATTGTCGCCGATTTTGTTAGCTTACGTGCTAACGTGATTGGGATATGCCAGTATAACAGTATAGCATTGTGGCTAGCAGCGAAGTTTGTTAGCTTACGTGCTAACGTGATTGGGATATGCGATTATAACAGTATAGCATTGTGGCTAGCAGCTTGGTAACGTTAATGCTAGCAGAATTAATGGATGTAAACTTTATTTAACAATTGCAGAATGGGTACAATACAATACGGCTCAATACAAACAATTGTTGTAGCTTGGACTGGGCTCCTTATAACAATAACTTGACAACACATGGTAGCCGCAGCTACTTGGGACAGCTCTGCTGTAAACACTGGAAATAACCGTGTGGGTCTCTACTGCGCATGGGCGTTGAGCAACAACCGCTCCGTATCCGGCGCACGCAGATTACATGGCACCATTGTCTGTGAGTTTTGGTGAGTATCCAAAACGGAAACACCTTTTCAGCGTTGCCAATAGGACAACGCGTTTTCCTGCCAAAACGGCGTTTCTTTTTAACTTGGACAGCAAACGTAATCATTCAGCAACAAAAACTTTGCTGTATTCACCAGTGTAACCATGGCCTCAAATGAATCGGGTATTAAAATCGAAAGAAAATGGAAAACGATCCAGAAACGTGTTAACACGTGAATGGCACTCAGCGGTTGGGCGTCAGAAACGTGTTTATCAGTGAATGGCACTAAAAGTGTCAACACTGGTGTCTGGTAGGACATTCCTGTTCTAAACACTGATGTCTGGTACGACCTTCCTATTCTTAACACTGATGTCTGGTACGACATTCCTGTTCTTAACACTGGTGTCTGGTATGACCTTCCCAGGAAAATCATCCGGCACACAGGAAGTGATGTGTTTTACATCACCAGCAGCAACAGCAATTTGGTTGGAATGAATAGAAGATGAACTCAGTAGTTAGTAAAGAGGAGACGATATGCCATTTGGAAGAATTGATAAATCGGGACAAAATGATCGATAAATATAGATTTTTCTATTATTATTATTTTTTTTTAAGAAATTATTTTATTATTAATATATATTTTTTTTATTATTATTACGGCATCTTCCTGATCGCTACTGGCAGCACGCTCGGCATGACTCGCTGTCGTGGGCCAACTACAGCATCGCAAAAAATACAGTGAGTGCACGTGACACACACACACACAAACTAACGTTATATAATAGTTTTTTTTAATAATATATATATATTTTTTTTTGGAAAAAAGTATTTGAAACTTTTAAAATATTTGTATTTTTACACATGCAAACAAATCGATAAGTGACGCCACTTAGCAATTTCACACAGTTATCGATAAATCGATAAGTGGTCTCAGCCTTAGTAGTTAGCATGACTTTTCAAGATGGAAAGCAAGTCAATACAGTGCAAAAACACAACAGCAAAGATGGCTCAGTAGTCGTCACCAACAGATGTCACCAACACATCCAGTGATTATTTCATAGATTAATCTGTGCACCTAAACGATTCGTTTTCATCCAAGAAAACCCAGACAATTGCACCTTTTACGTTTTAAGTTTACTTTAGTTTTATTTCCCCCCGAGAATGCACTGAAATCGACTGAACGTAGTATGCAACTCGCCCGAAATCCACCAGGCGGCGGTATTGAGGCATTGAAATATCAGACAGAGTCCAGCTGGCTCCCGGAGCCTTGCTGGATGAATTATGAATGCCAATAGCGAATAAAGGAAATAACAATCATAAAAAACGAGTTAACTCGTTGTTGGCGCTCAAGGATTGGCGGCCAATAACGAGTTAACTCGTTAATGGCGCAGAATGTGTTAAAGGGGAACGCTGCCCATTTTAAGAAGTCACATAAGTTGTTTCTTGTGCCCCAGGAGCCCATAGACAATGAATGGGGCTCTGACTTTGTGGGCCTGTGAGATGATTGATCCTCCATCCATCTATCCCTCCCTCTCTCCATCCATCCATCGATTCCTCCCTCTCCGTCTCCCCCACCATCCATCCCTCTCTCCACCCCCCCCCCCCCCTCCATCCCAATACTCCAGGTCCGAGCAAAGGAAAGACAGCCACGTTGCTTCCTTCTCCTCCATCCATCCCTCTCTCTCTCCCTCCATCTTTCCATCCCTCTCGCCCTCTCTCCATCCATCTCTCTATCCCTCCATACAGAGTCTCCAGGTCCCAGCAGAGGACATGCAGTCAGTCACGTTGCTTAATCTCCTCCATCCATCCCTCTCCCTCCCTCCCTTCATCTTTCCCTCCCTCTCTCCATCCATCCATCCCTTTCTCTCTCCCTCCCTCCCTCCATCCCTTAATCTCTCCATCCATACCGAGACTCCAGGTCCCAGCAGAGGACATGCAGGGTCAGTCACGTTGCTTCCTTCTCCTTCATACTCCACCAGGATGTCTGTCCTCCAGCTACTGCTGTTCACGTTCCCTTCCTGATGAGGGCGCCAGAGAAACACATCAGTTAATTCCCCCAAAAGATTTTAATACACAAATGTGGCTGGGGGAACTGATTCACTCAGCATGAATAGACTATAGGTTAAAAAAAAATATATATATATATATATATTTTTTTTCCGATTATAATCGATTCTAACATATTCAAATCGATGCATTTCGATTAATCGATGCATCGTTACACCCCTAATAAATACTGGTAGATGGTAGGACAGGTAGACAAATAGATATATACTGTAGATAGACAGACACACACACAAGCTGATAAACAATAACACAACTGCTGTTATACACATACACACAATAATATACTGCTATACTAGTATACCAAGTAATTGATTCATTAAAAGCTAAACCAGTGATCTCACCATCACAGGAAGAAAAGACATGCCATCCATCTGGGTCTTATTGACGCTGTAACCTGCTATCTCCAAGATGGTCGGACCCAGGTCTACATTAGCTACCAACATCTGAGAGAGAGAGAGAGAGAGAGAGAGAGAGAGAGAGAGAGAGAGAGAGAGAGAGAGAGAGAGAGAGAGAGAGAGAGAGAGAGAGAGAGAGAGAGATGGGAGAGAGACAGAACGAGTTAGAGAGATGGGAGAGAGACAGAAAGAGTTAAAGAGAGAGAGAGATGGGAGAGAAGAGATGAGAATTCAACAACCTTTAATCGAGTACCTCTCAGACGAAGAACAATATAAGTCTGTTTTAAGTTTTCAGAGGAACAATGTTTTCAAACTTTATTATCTAAATTGTTGTGTTCATTCATAGTTAAAGACAGCAGAGTTTGAGTACTTTAATAACTAAAGATGGTAAGTTAGAGTGATATGAATTCATAGTTAAAGACAGTATAGTACTTTCTGGTGATATCAAATTCACACTGTTTGTTTTTAAAACTGCAAATACATGGGCTGCCCAAAACATTTCAGTACAGGAGTTCAATTATATAGGAGACACAGATAAATAGATTTGTTGTCTTGAGATATTTAGATATTTAAAAAAGAACATTTAATTATATAATTATGCTCATAAGTGGGCTTCTGTGGTGTGGTGTGCGTGTGTGTACCTGGCTGGTCTGGTTGGGTTTGATGTTTGGTCCTCTGACCAGGAGAGGGACTTTGATGTCAAACTCATAGAGCTGTCTCTTATCCAGAGGGAGAGAAAACTGACCTGAGAGGGAGACAGACAGAGAGAGAGAGACAGACAGAGACAGTGAGAGAAGGATGGAGAGAGAGAGGGATTGAGAGGGATGGAGAGACAAACGGGTAGACAGAGACAAGAAAGAAAGGGAGAAAGAGATAAAGAGAAAGCGAGTGAGAGAGAGATGAATGTGAGACTTATGTCCTTATAGTCACATTTTCACATAATTTTAAATCAAAGTTTCCTTTGATTCCTCTCCGTTCACAATTAATAATAAAAAGTAATTAGTCAGACAGATATTGGTCATTGGTTGATGGTCATTGGTAGTCTGCTGTGAGATATCGGTCATCGGTTGATGGTCATTGGTCCTCTGCTGTCAGATATCAGTCATCTTTTGATAGTCATTGGTCCTCTGCTGTCAGCTGTCGGTCATCAGTTGGTCAGCTGACATCATGGGTCATCAGCTATCAATGCAACGTTGGTTTTCCTGGTCACTGTCATCTGATGTAAATACCCTCAAATTAATGCTGAAGGTCTGCACTTAACACATTCGGCGCCAGGCCCGAGATCAATCGAGTTAACTCGCCATGCGTTGGACGCCAGACCTGAGATATCTCGGGTTTTGGTCATTTTCTCTTTTATTCGATATTTTTATTCATTATTCATCCACTGACCTCGGTGTTGCCATAGGAAAGGATTTTGAGATCACCAAAGTGCAATACCGGCCGCATCCTGTTTTACGGTTAAATCCCTCTGGGCGCTAAATTTAGACTGAGCCAAGTAAATCGCTTCATCCGACGACTTCGAAACACATCTGGCATTATGTCCGGGACCAGATAATAATAATAATAATAATAAATCAAATTTATATAGCGCCTTTCATAGAACCCAAGGTCGCTTTACAATCAGGACAAAAAATAGGGCAAGGAAAGTAGGGGGGGAGGGGGAAGAGGGGATGAGGGAAAGTAGGGGATAATGGACCTAATTTAATCTAAAACTAACTGATGGGGAAAGCCTTGGTGAAGAGGTGTGTTTTTAGAGCGGATTTGAAGGTGTCCAGGGTTGGGGCGTTGCGGATTTCGGGGGGGAGAGAGTTCCAGAGGGTAGGGGACGCCACGCTGAAGGCTCTGTCCCCAAAAGTCCGTAACCTGGTGCGAGGGATGGAGAGGAGACCTAGATCAGAGGATCGTAGGTTCCGGGATGGAGTGTACTGGTGGAGGAGATCAGACAGGTACCGGGGGGCGAGGGCATGGAGGGATTTGTAGGTGAGGAGCAGGAGTTTGAAGGTGATGCGGAACCTGACTGGAAGCCAGTGGAGATGGATGAGGGTGGGGGTGATGTGCTGCCAGGGCTTGGTGTGAGTGAGAACCCTGGCAGCTGAGTTCTGGACATACTGGAGCCTGTCCAGGGCTTTGCTGGGTACCCCGAACAGGACTCCATTACAATAGTCCAACCGGGAGGTGACAAATGAGTGGATCAGGGTCTCCGCCACAGAGTCTGAGAGTGAGGGTCGGAGACGGGAGATGTTCCTGAGGTGGTAGAAGGCAGACTTGGTGACAGATTTGATGTGGGAGTGAAATGAAAGTGTGGAGTCAAGGGTGACGCCCAGGTTACGGACTTCGAGAGACGTGGAGGAGGAGATCTCCAACCTTCCCGAGCAGTGCCTTGGGGGCCACAACCATGAGCTCTGTCTTTTTGCTGTTGAGTTTAAGTAATTTGGTTGCCATCCAGGTTTTTATAGCGTGGAGGCAGTTGACTACAGACTGTGGGGGGAGCTGGGAGGATGGTGAGGTGCTGATGTAGAGCTGAGTATCATCAGCATAACAGTGGAAGTTGAGTCCGTGGTGACGTATAATCTGACCGAGGGGGAGCATGTAAATGGTGAATAGTAGGGGACCCAGCACAGAGCCCTGGGGGACACCGTGGTTGACTGGGGCCGGGGGGGAGGATGAGCCGCTGATGCTGACAAACTGAGATCTATTAGTGAGATATGAATGAAACCATGACAGAGCTGTACCGGTGATGCCTAGGTTGTCGGAGAGGCATTTGAGGAGGACTGAGTGGGATATTGTGTCGAACGCCGCAGAGAGGTCGAGAAGGATGAGGAGGCTGATGTGTCCGGAGTCTGCAGCAAGGAGGTCATTAGTGATCTTGATGAGGGCGGTCTCTGTGCTGTGATGTGCTCGGTAGGCTGACTGAAGGGGTTCGTAGAGCTCATGGTTGGACAGATGTTGATGAAGCTGATGGACACCAATACTGGAAATCGCGATCAGACAATTGGAATATTCTTTTTGGAATACCCCCGGCCAAAGGTAAGGACTATCTGACATCAATTTCAGCTTGATCCAACAATGTTTTCATATCGATCCAGCTGATCAGCGCCTGTACTAGTGTTCAACACGAATGCCGTTACTGGCCATCAAAACATAAAAAAAAACGACCCTCCCCCTTTAATGCATTCATGATGAAACATAATACCCAATATATACATTTGATTTGGAAATAGTAGCATGTCCAGGCAAGAAACGCCAACGCTTATAGTAGAATACACATAGTGCCCTATAACTCAGCTTTTCAGGAATTATCCCGGATCACTCCTAAACTATACTTATATTCACCACAGACAAACACACGCAAATGAATGCATGAAAAATCTCTTTTTTACATGTTCGACGGAAGAAAGTCACTGTCAAATTACTATAGTATTGTCTCTATAGCTATACTATAGAATATAGATATAGCTCTATATATAGCTCTATTCTCACACAGTGAAAATATTTTATGGACACATGGCATGTTAGCCACAAGGACCACAATGTGCCGGAAGGTCTGGACTCTTACATATCTCGATGTGATTTATCAAGAAATATCTACAGCAAGAATTTTGGGTCTCAATGAATCCAAAATGACATTGTGGTTAGAAGTGGTGGAGAGAATAAAAGCTAGCATATAATGGTAGTGTCTGGTTAGGAACAAGTTATAATGGTTGGATTATCCAATGGGGGGTCCGGGAGGGGGGGGTTCGAGCTGGAGCATATGTATGTAGGTTTTTAGATAACAGGTATTAGGGGTATATCCTGTATAAGACATTTGACTAAATGGTAATTTCATTGGATATGCACTGTGAATTAATGCATGTATATCTTATCGTGTGTTGTCATGTTTGTTTATATGTCTGTTTAAAAAATTATAAAAAAATAAAATACAAAAAAAGGACCAGGCTAATGGCTGGCGCCCAATGTGTTAAAGCACATTGTTTAATTTTTCTTTTTTTTATCTACTTTTTCTCCCATTTTCTATTTTTTCTCCCATCCCAATTTCGTATCGTCCAATTCTACCCTCCCCTGTCTCGAACACTGTTAGGCCATGCCTCCCACAGGCCGGCTGCAATGTGGACAAAGCCTTGCATCACGTGTCCCCTCCGGTACACGAGGAGGCAGCCGTCGCATCTTTTCACCTGCACAGCGCGATCTCTCAGTGGCGAGGGTCTGCGTGGGAGGGACACGCCGCCCCTGTCGCTTCCTGATTCTGCTGCGCAGGCGCACCAACCGACCTGTAAGAGTCGCTGTCCACAACGTCCGATCCCACCCACCAGCTTCCCACCCCTAACACTGCCAATTGCGTTAGTATGAACGACCAGCCAAGCTGGTAGCAATGCCGAGAGCTGGGCTCGAACCCAGCATCTCCTGCATTAGTGGCGAGCGCCTTGCCCACTGCGCCGCCCCACACATTGTTTCATTTCAAGTCCATTGTGGTGGTGTACAGAGCCATAATTGTGAAAATTGTGTCAATGTCCAAATATTTATAGACCTAACTTTATGTTGACTAGAGCTGTCAATCGATTAAAATACTTAAATCACAATTAATCGCATGATTGTCCAGAGTTAACTGTGATTAATCAAAAATTTTATCTGTTGAAAATGTACCTTAAAGGGATATTTTTCAAGTGTTTCATACTCTTATCAACATGGGAGTGGACAGATATGTATTTATAATAATAACAAAACTAAAGAAAAAAGTTCACTAAAACATTTGTTCAAAATGTTTATTTACAAATCTTTGTAAGTATGAAAACCAAACGATGGACCTCAATGCCTCGCAACAACAGATACATCGTACAACAGGTACATTGGTAAATGCTATATTTCCCATTATTCAAAGATCATTCCCTGGATCTCTCGCACTTCTAAAACAAATCACACAATATAATGATGTCCAACCTCACATGGGGAAAATAAAGGGTCACAAAAACATACCCTTCTACTATGTGGAATCAAAACAGTGTCACAAATCCAACTGAATGGTCTAATGTTAATCTCTTGCCAACCTTTTACAGACTAATGTACTGTTCAACTGAAGTTCTCTCTCCCCCTCTCACACAGTACAGTACCATGTGAGAGGTTATTGTAATTATCTGGACATATTGTTCAGAAGAAGTGAGCTGCCCTGTTGTCTGACAATGTAAACAAGCATGAGGGACAGACACAGGCTACAGAGAGGACATATACAGGCTACAGAGAGGGACAGACAGGCTACAGAGAGACAGACACAGGCTACATAGAGAGAGACAGACACAGGCTACAGAGAGAGAGACAGACAGGCTACAGAGAGAGAGACAGACACAGGCTACAGAGAGAGGGACCGACAGGCTACAGAGAGAGGGACAGACAGGCTACAGAGAGAGAGACAGACAGGCTACAGAGAGAGGGACAGATACAGGCTACAGAGAGAGGGACAGACGGGCTACAGAGGGACAGACACAGGCTACAGAGAGAGACAAACAGACTACAGAGAGAGGGACAGACAGGCTACAGAGAGAGACACAGGCTACAGAGAGAGGGACAGACACAGAGGGACAGACAGACTACAGAGAGAGGGACAGACAGGCTACAGGGAGAGAGACAGACAGGCTACAGAGAGAGAGACAGACAGGCTACAGAGAGAGGGACAGACAGGCTACAGAGAGAGGGACAGACAAGCTACAGAGAGAGGGACAGACAGGCTACAGAGAGAGAGACACAGGCTACAGAGAGACACATACTATACACACATACAGTACAATGTCAGTAAAATGTACTCCGAAATGTTTGTCTGAATAAGGCTGTCACCAAAATGACATTTCTTGTTCTTCTTCCTTGATATTACTATGACTTAATAAAATAACAAATTAAATGATGTAATAATAATACAAATAAATGAATGTGTTTTATGTGTAAAACTATTTATAAGAATGGTGGCGTTAATGCACATTTGTGTTAACATGATATTAATGTGCCAACTTTGACAGCCCTAATGTTGACATAAAATGACCCAACAATGTTAGAGCCCTTTGATTATCTATCCTCCTGGATATGAACAAAATCAAGCCATTTCAAATATCCAATCCACTTCCTTTGAAATACTGCATAATATACATGGGTTACCCGGATTGGCCCATCAGTTAGTCAGTTGTCAGTTGCAGTAGTTGTAAGCCTCTAAGATAGCTAGTCCACAAACAAGTAATGAAACTAGTTTGGTACAATTTTGTTCATTTTAGTGGTTCAAAAACATCCACAGCAACTGTGACAATGCATTTATCACCTGCTAGCACAGTTAGCCAACGTTAATCTCCCATAGCAACCGATCACACTGGTCCCATTCATTTGCTTACATTTGAAAGCTTCATGTATCATGATCTCCTTTCAAGGAACAGAACCTAAAACGGTTATAACAAATCAAATGATACATCCGAAGCTGAAAAAAGTTACACCAATGACATTAACATTCCACGATAAGCAATTTATGATTAAAACATAATTGTACTGGATCTTTAAGGTTAGGGTAAGGGGTTAGGGAATGCATGTACGTCTATGGAATGTCCCCACAAAGCATGAAAACATGGTTGCGCGTGTACCTGTGTGGTAGCCATTATCCGACGTGAAGAAAACGTATGTGTTGTCCAGTTCCCCTCTGGCCTCTAACCTCTTCACCACGCTCTCCACCAGGTCATCTACTGACAGCAGAGTGCGCCACCTGCGGGACGGGAGGACACAATGCAACACATCCAAATGTATCCGTTTTATCAGGGAAATTACTTGCATTTTCGTGTGCCGTGAGCAGGATTGTTTTGCGAGAATTTGTGGTTACGGGCGCACGCGCGGTACGCACGTACACACACGTGATTGCAATACAGTCACAAATAAATGTGCCTTATTCACTTCGTCGCCATATTGGCCATATTGATGCAATGAGGGGTAAAGATGCGGAAATGCCTTCTCACTTCAATGTTAAAGCTTCACTGTAAAAATACCACTTCAAGAACCAAAATAATCAAAACAACAGTCAGAATACAGTATCAGAGTTAAAACAATAGGCAGAATACACTATCTAAGTTAAAACCTAATGATTACCTGACTCTGCCATCGTTTCCATGTTTTTAAACTTGTGGAAGTAAATTAGTCATCTGCACACTGAAATGCGTTTGTAGCCATCTAAGGAAATAAAGATGGCGACGAAGTGACTAAGGTGAATAGAAGAACGGTGAAGAAGAGGAGGAAGGAGGAGTAGGGTGTAAAGGGAGAAAAACAGATTAAAAAGGAGGGAAAGCAAAAGGAGGGGAACAGTGATGAAAGGAGCAGCGATAAAGAGAGGAGGAGGAGGGAGGAAGAGGTGTGACTCACCGTTTTCTGAAAGCATCATCCAGGACTGCAATAGAGGAGTTGGTCATTGGGGTTTTAGCTTGTCTGATTAACCAATGCTTGTCCTGGGGGGGGGGGGGGGGGGGGGGGGGGAAGAGAGAGAGAGAGAGAGAGAGAGAGAGAGAGAGAGAGAGAGAGAGAGAGAGAGAGAGGAAGAGAGAGATGGGGAGAGAGGAAGAGAAGGGGGGTTGCTGAACTTTTATATTTACATTTTATAAAATATTATTATTTTAAAAGATATGAATACAATTAAATATCTTTAATTATATTACATGGAAGAGAACATACCTTCCCGTGGACATTGAAGTTGGGGTCCCGAGGGGCCTTGGTGCTGTTGAAGCGGTCTTGGTACTGAGGGGCCGCTGTCCAGGGAGAGTGGGGGGCCGGGGTGGACACCATCATGAAAAACGGACGATAGTTGGACTTATACTGGAGAAAGTCCAGAGACATGTTGGCCTGCAGGGAGAGAGAGGGGGACGGAGAGAGAGGGGGACGGAGAGAGAGAGGGGAGGGATGCAAGATAGGGAGGGAGAGAGAGAGAGAGGAGAGAGGGAGAGAACGAGAGACGGAGGGAGAAAGAGAGAGGAAGGAGGGAATGAGAGAGAGAGAGGAGGGAAGTGAGAGCAAATTGTGGACATTTATGTACTCATACAGTACATGTTTTGTAGAACATTTTGTAGGACATTTTGTAGGATGTTTTGTAGGGCATAGTTGTAGTGCGACATGTTGTGGCTGAATTCTGTCTATAGTACCTTTAAAGGTGCTATAGATAATTATTATCTATATTATTATTATTATGTAATCTTTAAAAAGCTTTTTTTTTTTATTATAATACATCCACATACTGTAGCTTTTAGAAAGGTGCGGAATAAAAGTATTACCCCCCCCCCAAATTTTTTTTGATTAATGAATGAATTCATGAATATCATAAAAATAGATTGTGGATACAAAATGTATGTTGTTGTTTACATGTTGTATGCATGTATCCTCTCTACTTCCCATTTCTCCATGTGGAATGCACCCGATTGGATAAAGAAATAAATGACATGCTGGTGTTCTAGTGCGACATCTAGTCGCTGGACATCATCTATACTAGCACCTTTAACAACACCTACCCCCTCATAGTACATTAATTGGTCGGTTTGATCGTTGTTGGTCGGTTTGGTCTTGGTCTGGTAAGAACTAAAGAGGTCCTTCTGCCCTGACTGCATGTGGGGAACAAACATTTTACAGATTTGTTGATTCAATTAACTAATCCATTAGTCATAGACAAATCCTATGACTACTACTTTACTAAGAATTCCTTAGCTGAATAAGTAGTTGTTTGGACCAGATGTCTCACCAGGACATCTTTAGTGCAGGGCAGCTCTTATTAAGTAGTTGTTTGGACCAGATGTCTCACCAGGACATCTTTAGTGCAGGACAGCTCTTATTAAGTAGTTGTTTGGACCAGATGTCTCACCAGGACATCTTTAGTGCAGGACAGCTCTTATTAGGTAGTTGTTTGGACCAGATGTCTCACCAGGACATCTTTAGTGCAGGACAGCTCTTATTAAGTAGTTGTTTGGACCAGATGTCTCACCAGGATGTCAGTCAGGTAGTCTTGGCTATAGTTTGCTCCGTGTTTCTGGGCCTTCCCATTCACAGACAGGGTGTAGTTGTAGTATTTTGAGTTTCTCTCCTGTAAAATACAGAGAAATACACACATGAGACACAATACGACTATGCTACTTGCAATATACTACTGCATGTACTAATAATTACAACGCTAAAAAACAAGCAGTCCCTGTCAAGTATTGTAATGGGTCAAACAGGCATAACTAGTGTTGTAACAAAGATAATACAAATAAATGTTGTTTTTGTTGTATTGTTGTTCTACAAGCTGAATACATGTCCTACCTCATAACCTGTTGTTGTTCTATACGCAGGGGTGGCCAACCAGTCTGAGACTAAGGGCCACAAAAATTACTGTGGTACCACAAAGAGCCACACCATATATACCAGCGTTTCTCAACCTTTTTTTCAGTCACGGCACCCTTCATGTGTTTATAGGTCCCACTCTGGCCTCTGATGTTGCTAATGTCTTTTTTATTTGGGCCTCACAGGGTTAACCTCTTAAGCCTGAGCGGTCCGGTACTGGACCGCAAATTACATCAGGCCATAAATCCATCTCTACAGAATGTATGAATTAATGTTGCGTTTTCTTTTCAAATGTAGCCAAGAGTAAAGACCCTAACCCTGTCAAAACAGCAGTCAAAGTGTATATTTTCAGCATTACGTTTGTTTACCAATTGTACCGGTAAACTGTTATTAGTGAAATATATGATTATAGAAATCTCAGGGCATTGAGTCGGAAACCGGCGCATATTGACGGGAGGAAGTGGTGCAGCCAAAAGTGAGTGTAGTCTTTTGAAGGAAGAGACTGAGGGCTTTTGATGGACTTTCGAAAAACTACCCTACCCAGCTCACGCCAGCCCCTGTCAATCATCTGACTTCTGGATTAACTTTTGTATTTCTCTTATTTTTCGGGGTTATCTCCCACAAACCTGAACATTATTGCCATAATACAGAACACAGTTAGTTTCTCTACCTTTCTGTGAACGTCTAGCAAAAAACGGTGTTGCATTCTGATGAAACATTTTGGAGAAATGTACATTATAAAAAAGTAACTGTACTTGTGAATCACGCCTGGTGATACTAAATCCAGATTGAATTCTGCCATTGGAAAGGGGAGATTTGGCCCGATCCATAGATGTGCGACTTGGCCATAATAAGGTCATTTATAGGCCTGATATTCTATAATCATATTTCAAATTACATGTGTCCGGATGGCAGAATTCAGTACTGTATCTACAAAACCTTCTGTTTAATCATCTTCCCTTTATTTTTATTTTTTTGTATTTTATTTTTTTATTATTTTTTAAACAAACACATAAACAAACATGACAACACACGATAAGATATACAAGCATTAATTGTCAGAGCTCATCCAATGAGATCACATTTTAGTTAATTGTCTTATATAAGATATACCCCTAATACCTGTTATCTAAAAACCTACACACATATGCTCCAGCTCGAACCCCCCCCTCCCGGACCCCACCTTGGGAAGTACCTCCACTATCCCTCGCACCTAACCAGACACTACCATTATAAGCTAGCTTTTATTCTCTCCACCACTTCTAACCACATTGACATTTTGGATTCATTGAGACCCAGAATTCTTGCTGTAGATATTTCTTGATAAATCACATCGAGATATGTAAGAAACCAAACTTTCCGGCACATTTTTTCCGGTTGAAACCAGCGTGATGCGATCAGCTTTTTAGCTACTGTGATACCCGATAAAACCAGTCTCTTTAGCTGTGGATTCACTGCAAACTCAAAAACATCATTCAATAGTAATACCGAGGGGTGTACAGGTATATTCCAAGATACGAGTTTTGATAATTGTTGGGTCACATCTTTCCAGAATGCCTTAACTGGTGGGCAGTCCCAATACATGTGCATAAATGTCCCTTCGTCCCCATTTGTACATTGGGAGCATTTGGAGTCTTGTTTAAGCCCCATTCTGCACAGTCTTATAGGAGTCGAGTATGTCCTGTGAATATAGTTAAGATTGATTTGTTGATGATCCGGGTTCCTTGATGTAAGTCGGACATTTGCCCAGGCTCCTTGCCAATCAAAGTCATTTTCCAGGTCTGGTATATCCCTCCTCCAGACAGAGTCTAGTTGGAGGGTTTCATACGAGGACGTTAGTAATTGATGATAAAATTCTGAAACAAAACCTCTCGATGTCTCTCTTTCGTAGAAGAATTTGTGGTATCTGTGGTGTTCAATTGGTATGTCTAATGGAACACCGTGAGACTTCAAACATAGCTGTAACTGTTTGTAAAAAAGCCATGTGGACTTGGTGAGATAAAAATTTTTGCGTATTTCTTTATCACTACAAAAACCCTGTTTGTTAAAAACATCCCCTAATGAGTGTATGCCTTGCTCTTCCCATATAGGGAATCTTATAGGTCGTTTTTCAATTAAGAGTGCATTGTTATTGAATAAGGGAGTATGATTGTGCCATTTATGTGGGTTAGGATTTTTTTTTTGTGATTCACGCCATATCCGGATCGCGTGAGTAATTATGGGGCCATCATCTTCCCTTTATTGATTTGCTTAGATTTTTCAGGTCTGGTAAATTTTAGCATGGTGTTATTCACAGTCAAAGATACAAAAAATATACATATATAATTTAATTGATATTCTCCTTTGGTTCATTACAATTTACTCAAGCCTAGTAACATACACAATATTTCTGACACTGGGAATACATTCCCTGAGATCCATAGATGTCCCTAGAATCAGATACCAAGAACATGCAAATGAACCATAAAAAAAATAAAAATAAAATCTGTAAATATTTATTCCATTGCTTATGGAATGAATTACAAAAAAAATAAATACAAAATATAATTTCTTTTTTAATGGAGGGAGGAGCCACACATTGGCGGGCAAAGAGCCGCACCCCTGTTCTATAGTCTACAAGCTGAATACATGTCCTACCTCATATAACCTGTTGTTGCTCTATAGTCTACACGCTGAATACATGTCCTACCTCATATAACCTGTTGTAGAGCCATATGAAATCCACGATCACGGAATCGTGGACGGAATCGCGGAATTGAGCAATAAAAATGGAATCAACTGTAAATTAAAAAAAACTTTTTTTTTTTTTTTTTTTTTATGTTGTGGGACTTGTACAGCACTTTGTTCAACTTTGTCAGTGCTGTAAAGTTTAAACCTTTTTAAATCTTAGACAAACAAAACACTTTGCTTTCATGAAATATTGTAAGCCGTCATTTGAGGCTTTATAAAAGCAGCACAATGAACACAAATCTGTCAGTGCCGAGTCCGACCTCATCTTAAATAACAAACAGCATTGCTTGTTGTAATTAACAAAGAGAGGCAGAGTTGATTTAGCAAAAAAATATATATATATCATTTATATTTTTTAATAATCAAATTTTATTTTCATATTCGAATCCCATGCCCATCGAACGAAGCTTTGAAGTATTTAAGACAGCCCTATTAAATGGACTGTTATATCTTATTAAATTGTGGACATTTATTCATTCCCACTTATTAGACACTATTTCTGATGGTAAAATGAGCGTACAAAGCAAAATACAGAATTCTGAAATATTAAAACGGAAAAAACTGAATTTGGAAAAGAATAAAATGGAATTTGGAAAAAAATAAAACGGATTTCATATGGCTCTACCTGTTGTTGTTCTATAGTCTACAGGCTGAATACATGTCCTACCTCATATAACCTATTGTTGTTCTATAGTCTACAAGCTGAATACATGTCCTACCTCATATAACCTGTTGTTGTTCTATAGTCTACAAGCTGAATACATGTCCTACCTCATATAACCTGTTGTTGCTCTAGTCTACACGCTGAATACATGTCCTACCTCATATAACCTATTGTTGTTCTATAGTCTACAAGCTGAATACATGTCCTACCTCATATAACCTGTTGTTGCTCTAGTCTACACGCTGAATACATGTCCTACCTCATATAACCTGTTGTTGTTCTATAGTCTACAAGCTGAATAAATGTCCTACCTCATATAACCTGTTGTTGCTCTATAGTCTACACGCTGAATACATGTCCTACCTCATATATCCTGTTGTTGTTCTATAGCAGGGGTCAGCAACCTTTTTGACATGGAGTGCCTGTTTGAAATATAGTTGTAACTAGTGTGCCTCAACAATATTCCATGCATCGTAAAAAAAAATTCTCATAATCTGTATGAGATTTAGTATTTAATATACATTGATTTTCCAATTAAGTTTATTCCTGAATATTTTCATCTTTCCAACAGCAAGAATCTGATGGTGATGGAGCTGAGGATGAGGAGCCTGTGTAGAAGGAAGCCCTTGGTCCTCCTGTTGAAGTGGATGATGCCCCATCTCCATCAAAGAGGCCAAAGGAATCTTCTGCACTGATGTCTCTCCTTGGAGCAGCCTACACCACAAAAGCCACAGAACCACATAACTCTCTGGCTGACAAGGCAAAGGAAGAAGTGAGAAGATACAGGGAAGTAAAACCTGTTCCACTCTCCAAAGAAACCCTGGCCTGGTGGATGGTGCATGCAGGGGAGTTACCCCTTTTGGCACGCCAAGCAAAGCGGTATCTGTGTGACCTCTCTGGTAAACAAGAATACCCTGAAGACTCTGGCAGGAGCACTCATTCAAGGGTACTACGACTATGCTTGCACCTCATGGTACCAAAGCACCTCAAAGGCGCTAAAAACAAAATTACAAACATCTCAAAACAAACTGGTCAGACTACTGCTTGACCTTACTCCTAGAACCCACCTCACCCCTGCCCACTTTGTCGTCTGCTTAGAGTAGACGACAGAGTACAGCAACGTGCAATGGGCCTGGTCTACAAGATACACTATACGACTAAGGTACCCATGTACATGTCAAAATACTTCCCAAAGGTCAGTGAATACCACGATCACAACACCAGAGGGAGCTCCACAAATCATGTTAAACCCAGATTCGGCTCAAACAAGGGACTAAACACGTTTAGCAATTATGCCACATCAATGTGGAACGCCCTACCCAAAGCTGTAGTGTAAAGGAATATGAATCACTACCCACATTCAAAACCACTCTCAAAGAACACCTACGGGGGACTGCAATTAGAAACTGGCCCCTGTAAATGTCCTAACCCAACCCCCTCCAATGTACAGTAAATGACCAAGTATGGTCGTCAATATTCCAATGTACAATTTTGCTTGTACAGTTGTACAGTGTCCCCCACCCACCCCTCCTACCCCACCCCCCAATGTACAGCCCCCTACCCCCCCCACCCCTCCTACCCAACCCGCCTCCCCCCACCCCACCCCACCCACCCAACTACCTCCAATGTACAGCCCACCCCACCTAACCAACCTCCCCCAATGTACAGTTTTTACGTCAAATGTATTATACTCTCTTTTCTGGACTCTTTTTGTATCACAAACAGTACTGTATTTGCAAATCTGGTATGTCATAAATGTATAGATGTAGCAGTACTGTCTATCTGTATGTCACCACGTTTTGAGACGGGGAGGCGCGGCATCCAAAGTGTTAACACTTCAAGCAGCAATACCACAGTTCTCCACAACGCTGCAAGCAGAACTACCACAGTTCTCCACGACGCTGCAAGCAGAACTACCACAGTTCTCCACAACGCTGCAAGCAGAACTACGACAGTTCTCCACAACACTGCAAGCAGCAATACCACAGTTCTCCACAACGCTGCAAGCAGCAATACCACAGTTCTCCACAACACTGCAAGCAGAACTACCAGTTCTCCACGACGCTGCAAGCAGAACTACCAGTTCTCCACGACGCTGCAAGCAGAACTACCAGTTCTCCACGACGCTGCAAGCAGAACTACCAGGTCTCCACGACGCTGCAAGCAGAACTACCAGTTCTCCACGACGCTGCAAGCAGAACTACCAGTTCTCCACGACGCTGCAAGCAGAACTACCAGTTCTCCACGACGCTGCAAGCAGAACTACCAGTTCTCCACGACGCTGCAAGCAGAACTACCACAGTTCTCCACGACGCTGCAAGCAGAACTACCAGGTCTCCACGACGCTGCAAGCAGAACTACCAGTTCTCCACAACGCTGCAAGCAGAACTACCACAGTTCTCCACCACACTGCAAGCAGCAATACCATAGTTCTCCACAACGCTGCAAGCAGCATTACCAGTTCTCCACAACGCTGCAAGCAGCAATACCACCGTTCTCCACAAGACTGCAAGCAGCAATACCACAGTTCTCCACAACGCTGCAAGCAGCAATACCACGGTTCTCCACAACACTGCAAGCAGCACTTCTGGGGGCCAAGCAATCAGCACCGAACGGGCACGCATTCCCAACAGACACTGCACTGGTCTGCCTAACTGGGTAATCCTGCTTCCTGAAGTGCCCTTTTCTACCTCTTATCGGTCAGGGCTCATACTCTTAAGAGGCTTTTTTATGTACAAGACAAGATGCCTTATAACAAACTTCACTCACTTTATGGTGCGATAAGCTAACAGGTCACGAGACAGACTGGCTGTAACTCTACTCTGTGTTTATACAGTATAGATAAAGCAGTCTGCGGCCATATCAGTTTTCAGGTAGCCTACTTATTTTAAAGGAACTCGCCAACATTATCAGAAATGCACTTACCGTCTGACAAGAAGATAGATACCAATTTCCTCTCTGTGCGTTCAGTAGAAAGCTATCCGGCTGCAAGCTAGCCTAGTCAAGTCAAGTAAAATGTATTCATAAAGCACATTTAAAAACAACCAAAGTGCTGTACAGACCAGGGCAGGTAGTAAGAAAGAGCTCACATAGGCATCAGTACACAATAGTGCATAGGCACTATTGAGCCTGGACTTAAAGGAATCTGAATCAACAGAGGGGGCAGATCTGACAAAAAGGGGGGTATTGTTCCACAGTCCAGGGGCTGCAACAGCAAAGGCACGGTCACCCCTGAGCTTAAATTTAGAATGCGGGATGGCCAGGCAGGGCCTCCGCTAGGGGCGTGCGAGCAGTGCGGCCGCACAGGGCCTCGCGAGAAGAGGGGCCTCGCAAAAATAAAATAAAAATAAAAATAAATAAATAGAATGTTAACAATCACTTTCCATCACAGACCTAAATCTAGTTTTGCTTACATGCTTATATATTTCACATTAGACACGTTTGTAGAATAGTGTTCCGGGCTCTGCGGCTCTGCAGATATACTATTGGTTTCATTCAATGACCCGTTTACTTTTGTGCAAAGCATTGTGGAAGGACTAACACTAGGGGGAGCTGGTTGGCGTCGGTCTGGTAGTCGGTAGAGAGATGTGAAGAAGACCGGTACTATCCACAAGGGGAGGGGGTACAGGTACGGGGTCTATTCGGCGCTATCCACGGGAGCGAGTGGATGTCTTGGCCAAGAGCATCCTACTTTTGAAAACCAAATGTGAAGCATCGGAGCATAAGAAATAACACTGCATGCCGTAAGCATTAGGTAAGTGATTAGGTTATGCCAAGACGAAGAGGACGTTCGGCAGATGGACTGAAGATGAAATTTGTTGCGTGTTAGAACTTTCAGTCAGGCTAGCCATGTCGGCTAGTAGCTTAGCTAAAGGCAGGGACAGCTAACTAGCGTTAGCTAACCTAGCTAGCGTCAGCTACGTTATCGAGTGCTAACGTGTGGCAGATAAACTAGGAACAGACTCCCAAGTTCATCCCAACGGGGGGGACAATATCATGAGACTGGTGAACTTTGTCATCTCCACGGTCGTCTCCTTCCTCTTGGACCTGATTCTGCGTTAGGGTGAGTTTTTAATTAGAGTTGTTCCGATACCGATACCAGTATCGGAAATGCCGCCGATACTGCCTAAAATGCTGGTATCGGTATCGGCGAGTACCCTCTAATGTTGCGCTCCGATACCATATGACGTAATTTATCAACAACACTGCGGACGTTGGGCTCTGTAGATATACCCTACTCGCTGAGTGAGCATTATAAAACAAACGTGTGCTTAATCGACCGTGAATTAAAGTGTCAATTGCCATTTGTCATTTTAACAGCAGAGCAGATACTTTCTTAAAATGACATCGTCCCGACAGAGCGCTGTTGACGGGGAGCTCTGATGAGTTTGCTTGGTGGCTGGTGTTATTAGCATTGAACAGCTAACCGAAAGCTAGCTTTGACGTTACCTTGGCTAAAGTTGGGGCTATTCATAATCCTGCAATAATGGCTGCAGACCTGCAAGCAAAGTACAGCAAGTTGGCAAAGGAGTATTCCAAGTTAAATCACAATGTCACCAGTAACGTTACAGTCTTCTATGGTCTTTCCATAGATGCTAGCTAACCTAGCTCACGGTAACGTCGTCATTGCACAATTGCACGTTGCGTACACAATTAATGACATGTTGCGGACAGCCATATCGGCGACAATGTTTAGCTTTTAGTGCCAAATGAGTCTGAGGCGGAGTCTCAAAAGAGAATGTTGAATATTTATTGTGCAAAAATCACAACAGTTCCTCTGCTACTTCAACGGAGCCTTGTAGACTGAGTAGGGTATATCTGCAGAGCCACTGGGTAGCGAGTGCAAAGCGAGTGGATCATTGGAGTAGGGTATATCTGCAGTGCTGCAGCCCCATACTCATTGATTAATGATACTAATACAAATCTATACAATCACCTGTTGAATAAATACCATTACTTTCTAGTTATTACTAAAAAACAGTATATATAAAACAGTATCTGTAAAAATATATATATATATATATATATATATATATATAATTTATATACTTTTTTTTTTTTTTTATGTATGCACTGGTATCGGATAAGTATCGGTATCGGCCGATACCCAAAGCTTAGGTATCGGAATCGGATCGGAAAGGAAAAAATGGTATCGGAACATCTCTATTTTTAATGCAATCTATTCTGTTCCCGCCGTGGATCTCTCTCTCTCTCTCGCTCTCTCTCTCTCTCTCGCTCTCTCTCTCGCTCACTCTCTCTTGCTCTCTCTCTCGCTCACTCTCTCTTGCTCTCTCTCTCTCGCACTCTCTCTTGCTCTCTCTCTCTCTCTCTCTCTCTCGGTCTCTCTCTGTCTCTCTCTCACTCGGTGTGTTGCATCGTGCAGTTTGTGACGTGTGTACTAAGCTTATAGAGTTCGATTCAAATAAGGCAAAACTGCAAATCTGCATGTCGTGCTTGAAAGATTTACCTGGCTTTAAGCTTGTTTATCAGGTTCCAGGGGTGTTTTATGCATACAGGTGCATTGCCACTAAGCCTCGGGCAGCGCTATTATTTAAGAATACATTGACTGTATGCCCAGCCTCGGGCAGCACTATTATTTAAGAATACGTTGACTGTATGCACAACATTTTTTTTTAAATACAAAATAAAAATATTATATAATTTTTTTAAATTTCTTTTACCTTTGGGGGGGGGGGGGGGCTCGCGTTTAAATCTCGCCACAGGGCCTCGCATTTCTCCCAGAGGTTTTGGCCAACAGCTAGGCTAGTGGTCCGTATCCGCTTCCATTCATTTGTGCTAAGCTAGGCTAGCTTGCAGCCGGATGTCTTTTTACTGAATGCACAGAGAGGAAATCTGTATCCATCTTCTTGTCTGACTCTGGAGAAGAGTGTGACGTATTTGGGTAGCATTTTCTTCAAAGACAAAACCATTAACACTTTGAGTGCCAGCCACGAGAAATCTCGTTAGTTCATGCCATACATTGAGTGCCAATGACAAGAAATCTCGTTATCTCGTTATTTAATCGTTATTTTTTTATTAGCGATTTCCATTAATTTTTCATCAATCTAGCCTCACGTTACCATTGGGACTGGCTTTGAGCTCGAACAGGGAAAATACCGCCCCCTATCGTCTCCCGGATGATAATGCACCCATTGGATTGGACTGAATGAAAATGCATGGGGAAAAGAAAATCCGGAATCCACATTTTACTTATCAGGCATGTAACCCGAGACGATTGCAGTCATTGTGGTCCCTCAGAACAGCGTGGAATATGTGTGGAATAAGCCATACTTTAAGATATAGTTTATGCGTTCGCAAATGTGCTCGCCCTCTCATTGAATAGAGCGCTGGCACTCAAGCGCTAAATCGTGCGCCCCCTGCTGGCACTGAAAGTGTTAAGACAATTATGAAGGTCTAAGTTAACTTGGGACCTTAAGCCGAGTGTTCAGATGAAATAACCCTCTTCTTACTTCAAGTTCTGACATGTATATAGTGTCAACATTCTCTACTGAATCACACCACAAGTGTCAAGTTAGCTAGACTAAATAGGTATCCAGGTGGGGTTCCTCGCAAAGGGACTGAGTCTAGGAGGCCAGAGGTTGTGCTGAACTTTAGGCACTAGAAAGGGAGATAACCAAAGGCCGGCCCTCGTGGGAGAAGGGTGATAACAAATGGAATATTAGGCTGGGGAAAGAGAGGATCCACAGAGAGGACCTGAGAGCAACCAAATCTATTTGTAACATTTTGTTATAAAGAGAATTCCGGGAGCCTGTGCGTCGTATATTATGGGGAGATTTCATTAGAGTGAATTTTCTTCATTAACAAACACCACAACGCAGAGACCTATCCTGAAGGAATACAGGATAAGTAACATTAATTAACCTCTTAACAGGCGCCCCCAAAAGTGGCAATTTTTTTACTTGAACTTGAGGACTGCATACTTTTTTTGCAAACCAAAATACTATACTTTATACTTATAGCACATGCATGAGCCTGGTCTCCTTTGAAAGATAACATTCTGAAGTTTCTGATACAATAAAGAAACTTTCACTTACACAAACTAGCACTTTTAGTGCTAATGAAATAGAGTAACATAGGTCTGAACTTGAGAGAAAAACTCTCATGTTTTTCTGTAGTAGTTGCAATATCCAGAAGTAGTATATCCAACAAATTTGGTATGAGCTGGAAAACACACTGGGTCCATAGCCTGAAATCTTGTATAGTACATGTCCAAATTCCATAAAAATCCATTCAGAAATGACAAATGAGTGATTAGGAGTGATTTTGGTAAAATGTAAAAAAAAGAAAAAAAGAAAAAGGTCTGCAGGTTTCCATTTTCTCAGACTCCAATGCATTCGGTGCATTTTTTACTTCCTGTATGTCTTCCTGTTTTCGCTTGTGACTTTTCACCTATATCCCTGTTCACTCATCCCCACGTGGGGTATCATCGGAAAGTCACACTCATTGGTTACAACCCTGTCCAATCATTTTCGAGATCGCCAAATGATTGATGGAGGTAGAGCCTCGGGAGTCGGGAGTGGTATTAGAAAAAATAAAAAGTCTGCTAAAGACTTTGGCGCGCGCCTCACATATCGGCATGTAACTCGAGAACCGCTGAACAGATTTTGCCGCATGAAACGGCAATCAACAGACAACAAATAAGAAAAATATTAAATAATTATATAATAATCAAATAAAAAATATGCTAGAGGCTGCCAAAGTGGTGTCGGGCGCCGGTGGGCAAATCGTCCTCAAGAGGGCCCGGGGCCGGGCCGTTGCACGTTAAGAGGTTTTTAATCTAAATCTTAACAACTGGTAAGCGCATATGCCATAATGTTGCCATGTTCCTTTACACCCTGTCAAGTCTCCCATCTCACATGTGAATCTTGAGAACAGAACATTCTAATGATGATGTAACAATGGCCACTTGGTCACTGAAAGCTATGTACAAGTTCTGGAACACCGGGACAGAATTCAGAGAAAACATAAACACCTGAAAGGGTTTTAAGGAAAATCACACTTTGGTTCTGAGATATATGAAAATGAAAAGTATATATATAGTATATAACGTCAAACTCCAGTGTGTGTTTATACATCGGCTGATATAGAGGATAGTGTTCTCTGCGGAGATATTAATGACTCAACGTTTTCCCCCTAACCCTGATGTTCTGACCTCCATAACCTGACCTCAAGAGACCCGGTCAGGAGCAGACATTCACTCACGCTGTATTTTTAGCTGGTCCTGCTTAGGCGAGGTCATGAGAAAGGACTGAATATTCCTATTCCTGTGGGTGCCGGTGTTTCAGGTCACAGGGCGCTGTGAGATGAACATGTTGTTGTACGCTGATGACGCCAGTCAATTTAAGAGTCTAGTTGTTGCATGGGAGATCTGCATTGACTTCCACTAGCATCGCTGACAAAACGGTTTCTGCATCCAGCGTGTCAAAAATCTATACAGGTGGTAGTGCATTTTTTATTTTTTACTATCTTTTTTTCCCCCTCCTCTTTTTCCGATTTTTCTCCCATCCCACTGTTAGTCGTTATGCCAATTCCCAGCTCCCTTCCTGGTTGTTGCGCACTCCCCCCTACTGTTGGTCCGGGAGGCCGGAGACTATCACATGCTATCCTCCGACACATGCGCAACCAGCCGGCAGCCAGCCTGGCAGCTCAGATTCTCACTGGGAGAGTGTAACGTGTGGAAGGTCACACTACCTCCCTCCAGATCCTTCCTTCTCTGAGCAGGCGCCCCAACCGAACTGTAGGAGTATTTTTCTGTTTACAACGCCCAGGACCCACCCATCAGCTTTCCCACCCTCTAATACTGCCAATTGTATTAGTACGGACGACCAGCCAAACTGAAAACAATGTGGAGAGCTGGGATCGAACACGCGAACCCAGCGTCTCCAGCATTGGTGGTGAGTGCCTTGCCCACTGCACCACCTGGCCGCACCCGGTAGTGCATTTTGAATGGATTGAAATTACTCCCTAGTTTGTGAAAAAACTGGCTTTTCATACAGAGAGGGGGAGAGAGAGGGGCAGTGGGAGAGAGGAGGGAGGGACAGAGAGAAAGAGAGAGAGGGGAATGAGATAGAGGGGGGGGTGAGAGGGGGAGAGAGAGAGAGAGAAAGAGAGAGAGAGAGCAAGAGAGATAGATAGAGAGCAACAAAGTGAACAGTTCCTGTACATGTGTTATTGTTATCCTTACCAGTCCAACCCAGTAGTCCCACCCCAGAGGGATGTGCTCCACACCACCAGCGTCTGGGTTACCATACTGAAAACACACAAACACAGTTAGGATATCATGTTGAAATACAAACATAATATCCTGCAGCCTACAGGGAAAACAAATTACTTCTCATTCTCAAGACACACACACACGATTTTATTGCGGTCTTCTTTTACAAAGCAATGTACAGTAGTAGAAAATGACCAAAAAGTTGTAGGCTGAAGCAGAGCAGTTGCTTTATAATTACATTATTTACAAAAAAACAAACAAAAAAACATTATTCAGTACATCATTTAGCAAAAACAAAAAGGTTACAGAAGTTTCATATACAAAACGTATTTATTTATTAGTTTTTTTTATATATATAATTTTTTTTGTCACGATTTAATACAGTTATGTTATAATCAAATATAATTAGGATAATAATAAGGTTTTATATTTATGTATCACATTATATTTGAATAATTTCTTAACTCTTTCAGTGCCACTCACGAGATTTCTCGTGTTTTTTTATAGGTGGTTGCTAGCCACTCACGAGATTTCTCGGAATTATTATTTTTTTTTTTTTTTTTTGCGATCTGAAAAATTATTGCATCACCCGAGCCTACCCGAGTATTGCCGAGCTGCGCCGGTGATCACTGTGGAAAAAAGCGCCCCCTGTCGTCTCCCAGATGACATAAGTGATTTTGGAATGGACTCAATGAAAATGAATGGGGAAAAAAATCCGGTACTCCACATTTTCCAGTTCACTGATCCAGCCGGGGTTACTAGAGTTCATTCTGGAGCCTCAGATCCCCGCGGATCATGGAGATCCACTGTGTCGCGTTGGATCCATACACGTATCGATTTTTTCGAATGGTGATCAGGAATTGGAATATACCAGTTGGATACCATCTGATGTCAGGTAAGGACTCTATGTTATCAGTGGTAGGATAATCAGAGTAAGTTTGATGAAGTTATAAGCTGTTTTGTGAAATGTCTTCTTTTGGTTTCAATGTAAAACTCCGAGAGGAAATCAACGAGGCGATTATCCGCGCGCGGCCGTAATGTGCGTGCGTGCACGTATAATATTGATCATCTAGCGTTTATTTGAAAACGATTCATAAAAAGGCCGACGAATATCAACGTTGTGGAATATTCCACTAAAAGACGATTTTCATAGAATGCTCCAGAATGAGCTGTTTTTTATATCAAAACGGGGGCTTTTCTAACTGCTCTGAAACGGCAACGACGCGATAAAAAAACAATCTGCCTTCACAGCACTGTCTGGAAAATAGTCTTTGATAATGCGATGGGCAGATTAGACACATAGCCATAATTTAAAACATAGATTAGGCGATATTAACGTTAACATTGGCGCGGATGGTGGCATTCAAGCGGTAAAATGGAAAACCAGGCGTGGCACTGAAAGAGTTAAATGTATGTATCGAACTACACATTTTTACTTCTTTGTCACAGTTATTCCATAGTTTAACCCCTTTAACACTGAGTGCCAACGACGAGAAATCTCGTTATTAATCGTTATTTTTTTTATTAGCGATTTCCATACATTTTTCATCAATCTAGCCTCACATTACCACTGGGACTCTCTCTGAGCTCGAACAGGGAAAATACCGCCCCTTATCGTCTCTCGGATGATAATGCACCCATTGGATTGGACTGAATGAAAATGCATGGGGAAAAGAAAATCCGGAATCCACATTTTACTTGTCAGGTCGAGCCGATTGCAGTCTTTGTGGTCCCTCATAACAGTGTGGAATATGTGTTTCGAGCACCCAGCGTTGGATCAATAAACGCGATCGATATTTGGAATGGCGATCATGAATTGGAATAATCTTTTTGGAGAACATCTGATCTGAGGTAAGGAATCTATTTTACCAGTCTTGGGGTAATCAGAGCTTTTTTCACAGATATATCAATGTGGGCCCTATATGTGTATGTGTGTGTGTGTGGGTGTGTGCTGATCAGGAAATAAGATAATCGATTTTTTTCAGCCCGCTTCTCTAGCGTGCATAAGTACACATATACTATCGATAAGCTAGCGTTTATTTGAAAACTATTCATAAATAGGCCGAAAAATGACAACGTTTTTTGTGTATTCCAGTAAAGGGCGATTCCTGCAGAATCTTTTATTTTTGTTTTTCTGAAAATTTTCAAAGAACGAGCGTTTTTCAAAATGGTATAAAACGGAAATGTACCGATGAAAAAACAATCCGTTTCGACAATGTTGACTGCAAGCAAGTCATTGATAAGCGACGGGCGTATTAGACACATAGCCATCATTTAAGATATAGTTTATGCGTTCGCAAATGTGCTCGCCCTCATTGAATAGAGCGCTGGCACTCAAACGCTAAATCGTGCGCCCCCTGCTGGCACTCAAAGTGTTAACAGATATACATCGACTATTTATATTTGTCCTTGCCTTTGCGATATTGAATACACAAGTTCCCCTAAGTTTATGAGTTCATGATGCAGTCCTGTAGCCTACATTGGAAGCTAACTTCTCCTTCCTCCTAGACACACAGCCTGCAGAGGGCTGAACATATACTGTAAACAAGGCGGACATTAGGGATGGGTACCTTTCACATTTGAACCGATACCGGTACCGGTACCTGTGAATCGATACCGGTACCCAACGGTACCTTTTTTCGGTACTTAAAAAAAAAATAAAAAAAAATAAAAAAAATAAATTTTATTAATTTTTTTTTTTACTTTTTTCTTTTCATGTCAACGTTCACACGCACAATATATGCTTACCTAGGATTTGACTTGATTCAACAACAAAGCAGTCGGAGCAATGACAAGCCGAAAACTGTCGAAATTTAATTTACCTACCTCAGTCGTAAAAAAAAATCCAAACTTCAAATAACTACAATTTCGACAGTTTTCGGCTTGTCATTGCTCCGACTGCTTTGTTGTTGAATCAAGTCAAATCCTAGGTAAGCATATATTGTGCGCGTGAACGTTGACATGAAAAGAGAAAAGTAAAAAAAAAAAAAAAAAAAAGTTAAAAAAAAAATTAATAAAAAATTTTTTTTTTTATTTTTTTTTCGGTTTCTCACTTGATTCGATACTCGGTAGTACCGACGTGTTTCGGTTCGGTACCTCAAAAGTACCGAATTCGGTACCCATCCCTAGCGGACATGAGTCAGTCCTTGTGAGTGTCTGTGGTTACTTTACATTAGACCAGACAGCAGGGACAACGCTTCCCATACATGTGATTTTCCATCATGTGAATTCTTCCATAGCTTACATTAAATGAGAAAGGCGAGAGAGAGAGAGAGAGAGAGAGAGAGAGAGAGAGAGAGAGAGAGAGAGAGAGAGAGAGAGAGAGAGAGAGAGATGCCCATTTGCTCCTCCACATTGGCATAATTTGGCATCTTATTACTGGATCTTGGGAACAGTGTCACAGTGGAACAGGAATATTGTGTTTTTCCAAATGTTTTTTAGGAATCCAATTTCGGAATTTTCTAAAGCGGTTACCACCGTGGAAATTGGAATAGATATCACGATTCAAAGACAGATCCACATGGTTAATATAAATGTATTGATAAGACATGGGAATTAAATACAAATACTGAAATCTTCAAACTACATGCGGAGGGTGTGTTCTCTGTGGATCGTCCAGAGAACACAACTTCAATCTCAGTGCCTCTATTTCATACATGAACTCTGGACAATGCACTGAGAATCGGGGTGCGGGCATCATTGCCTGGAGTTGCCCTTTCACACATGTAGCACACACAGCATGCGATTCTCCGTGGCAGACGTGTTCTTGCATATAAAATGTGTGAAATAATGTGCTTGGTTTAGTCGAGGCGCAGCACCGGGGTAGAGCGAGGGCATGACCTACCTCCTCCGCTTGTGTACGGAAGATCATCATTTAAAATATTCATCTAACTGGCATATAACTCCACATCGTTTCAAATGAGGACAACCTCAATTTAAAAGGGTTTTGAGATTAAGTTGTATTAAATAAGGGTGAACGGTATTCTGTACAGAGTGAATAATAAGCGACCAACGGTGTTCCATACAGTGCAAGAAAATATATTTTATGATGTATGAATTGTTTACAATCAATCCAAAACATGTACATTACTCATAAACTGTTTTTAACCATCAGTGGGGAAAAAGCCAACTGTACAACATTCTTGTGTATGGAAAATGTTTAGTCTATATTAATCAATACTGTTGTGTAAGGAACATGTTTAGTCTATATTAATCAATACTGTTGTGCATGGAACATGGTTAGTCTATATTAATCAACATGGTTGTGTATGGAACATGGTTAGTCTATATTAATCAACATGGTTGTGTATGGAACATGGTTAGTCTATATTAATCAACATGGTTGTGTATGGAACATGGTTAGTCTATATTAATCAACATGGTTGTGTATGGAACATGGTTAGTCTATATTAATCAGCATGGTTCTGTATGGAACATGGTTAGTCTATATTAATCATGCTGCTGCCTCAACCCTTAAATCCTTGGACTCTCAGATTAATCACGAATGATAGATACGACACTCATCACTGTGTCCTTTATGAGAAGATTGGTTGGTCCTCGCTGATGGAGAGGTGCAACAAACACTGGTATTTGTTCATGTTTAAGGCCCTTATTGGTAAGCTGCCTCCTTGGCTTATACTACATCATTATTGGAATGGAATTTTGGTACCTATGGAACCCGTTCTATACACGACACGTCCTTGCACTGAGTCGTTCAGTCTCACCTCGTTGAGGTACTTGCCAGCGAAGAAGGTCTGGTATCCTGCATACGACTGCAGCAGAGCGGGGAAGGTCTGGGGCTCCTGGCTCTTCTGCCACGCCACGCTGCTACAGTTACCCTCCAGGGTGTTGTTGATGACGTGGTGGTTGTGGGGGTACTTCCCCGTCAGGATACTGGCTCTGCTGGGGCAGCACAGCGGGCTGGCTACAAACTGAGGCAGACCACAAGGACTTTAGAACAAAGAACCGCACAACTCTTGTTTTCAAGTTTTCAATGGAAAACTTCAAACCTTTCACTGAAGGACCATATATCTCTGGTTGGAAATGTTTCCGACAGCCCGTGTATTAGCACTGCAGTTGGAAAGTCGATCCAAATTTACTTGGTAGTGCGAATGCGATACATCACCAGAAAGTACTAAACCTTTTAACTATGAATGTAAACAACACCCTAAACTTACCATCTGACTGTAGGTAATTAATTTGAAGGATCACTGTCATATTCCATGGTCCATAATGGCCCCCAAACAGCATCGCCAACTTCAACAGACCCATAACGATGGTACATTAGACTTAGAGTGTTGTGTTCATTCATAGTTGTGGAACAGTCTAAATGTGGTGCTAAAGCAATGTCCAAACATGAGACAATTCAAACTGATCATGTATAAGGAAATTATGTTCATGAGGTACAGGGATAAGGAAGGGACTTGATATTCACGGGTGTTTACATTTTTATTTTATTACATTTTTATTTTATTTCTTTTATGTTTTAAAATAGTACACTCATTTGAGTAGTGGAAAAGGGGTAGGATTAAATAAGTGTATACTTCTTCCTACTCCTTTTCGAACATGTAGATTGAGTTGTGTTTTGCTTTTGTTTAGTTATTTGTTTGTTTGTATTCATTTGCATGTTCGAAATAAAGATTTCAAATCAAATCAAATCAAATCGTTAAAGACGGTAGAGGTTGAGTACTTCATTATCTAAAGATGGTAAGTTAGAGTGTTGTCTTCATATAATGTGATATAATACATTCACACTCCAAGTGATTTAGATTGATTTCAGTTCAAGTGTTCAATAGGCTTAGAAACTAATTGTGTTTATGTTTTAGAATGAAATAAATCTGTGTTAATGGGTAATCTAATCCTGTATTAACCTTCTGAGACCCAGTTGAATTTCTGTTTGGGGTGGATTTCTACGTTAAAGACATTCTACTAAAATACAAGGACCTATGGGAACTAACATAGTTTAAGGGGTTCCTTACTGGTATATAAGCATCACTACCAACCATAAAATGTCATTCTTTCTCTACAAGTCTTTAAATCTGTTTTTTTGTTCCTGATGAAAGCCTCTGTGGCCAAAACATTGTGTTTTTTATCGTATCCTAATTAAATAAATGTTGTAACTTATGGAGAGAGCATGGGGGGGCAACCATTTTGTGATTCCACCTCTGTTTCTGTGTTTGGATTTGTCTCTTGAATAGCATAACTTAAAGGGACAACATTCAACAAGTTAATATAAGTCTTTGAGGTCCCCTAAAAATGTACTGTATTTTTATTGTTTTATTGCTCAGATTATGCATTTTAGCAGCTTCTATACCTCCCAGCCATAGAAAAAAGTAGATGAGGTCAAAACAAGGCTAAGTTCACACTGCAAGCCTTAGTGCTCAATTCTGATTTATTGCTCAGATCAGATTTTTTGTTTGGCTGTTCAATGTTTTTTTTTTTTTTTTTTTTATGTGGCCAATATCAGATTCCAGTGTGAACTGATTCACGCTCCTGAACTGACCAGCATGCGCAAATGAACAATAAAGAAGATGGATGTAAAGAAATTGTGACAAATGTCAATCTAAACAGAGTGACTGTTCAGACTGTTCAGGTTGCATTGCAAAGAATCTGACCTGTATCTGATTTCAAATAAAAATGTTAAAGATCAGATTCCATGTGATTTGTGCTGTTCACACTGTTAATTCATTCCCCGTTTATATACGTTATTGGGCGCCATCCTTTGAACGCCAACCATGTATGTATATACGTTATTTGATCGTTTTTCATTTTTTTTCTCGGTTTTAATATTCTATTCAATGTCAGGGACCCGTATGTTGCCGTTAGAAGGCATACTGCGACCCAGAGGGTGCAGTACCGGCCAGATCCTCCCAGGTGGCAGTATCGAGAGTGCAGTAAACCCTGTTCCAGACCCTGTGTTACACTCAAATGTCTCCGGGCGCAGTTTTCTGGGTCGGGCGAGGCGAGCGGTTCTCCCGATTGCATTGAAGCACGTCAAATGCTCCCGATCCATATGTTGTGTGGACCAGATGGACATCAGATGGAGATCAAACAATTGTAATATTATTTTTGGAATACTCCCGATCACAGGTAAGGACTATCCGACGTCAATTCTAGCTTGATAGTGCAATGTTTTTATACCGACCCAGCTGATCAGCGTTGTTGTGTTCAATACGAATGCCGTTACTGGCAATCAAAGAATCAGAAACGACCCCCCCTCCTCTTTCATGCATTCATGATGAAACATAATACCTATTATATACATTTGATTTGGGAATAGTAGCGTGTCCAGGCAAGAAACGCCAACGTTTATAGTAGAATTTACGTATAAGGCTATAACTCAGCCTTTCGGGAATTACCCCAGACCACTCTGAAATTATACTTATATTCACCATGGGATAACGCGCAAACGTATACATGGAAAAACTATCTATTTTTTGCATCTTGGACGGAATAAAGTCACTGTCAAATGACCATAGTATTGTCCCCATAGCTTTAATATAGAATATAGATACATATAGCTCTACAAACAAGGTGACGCACTCATATCTTTAAAGCGTGGCATAGCTACAACAGGACCCGTCTAATCCCCGGCGGTCAATGAGTTAATAAGTGTTAAATAGCTCTACATTCCGACAGCCATCACTGATATAGAGTGTTGGTCAGTAACATGGGTCTCCCAGTCCCTCCACAAACAGAAAATAAATGTTTTGGTATCCCGTTCTCACTTTAATAACTCCAATCAGGAGAGAGAACCGTAGATCTTTTTTATTTCAAGAAATCTTGCCAAGCCAAATTTGCTGGCTGATTATTTTACTTGTTTCAAGCACATATTTGTTTTAATTTCTTATTTTTGTCAGACAATTTTTGCAGTATGGAGTTCTCTCTCCTGATTGGATAAAGTGAGAACAGGATACCAGAAAATGTCTTTTCTGGCAGAGTGGAGGGACTGATAGTGATAGCTGTCAGAATGTAGAACACTTATTTGAATGAAGAAAATAACATGTACAGCACCTTTAACATCCACTGGATAATTTAGCATTATGTATGAAGATAGTGATTAAAAAAAGTCCTTATGATTATTGTGATATTAATGTCTTCCATATTGCCCAGCCCTAGGATGATGATGAAGATACTCACAGCGTTGGTGAATGAGATCCCTGCATCACCGATGAGCTTCTTAGTCTTGCTCAGCGGATTCTGAAAGACAGTTTTGGTGTCGACACGGTGTTTAAAGGACCACAATGGAAACAAACTCTAGCAGGCTTTATTGTGTTTTTATCCTTTTGATCAATATTCTTTGTAATGTATTATATTGCGCAATTCTTGTGTTATTGCATCAATAAAGACACCAATTAATCAAAAAGTCAACAAAGACGAGAAAAAGCCAAGATTTTCCACAACACCTGCAGTAAACAATTTGCTAAGCAAGCTGCTTGCAAACAAAGCTGACCAGCTAGGTTGTTATAGGAAATCATATAGGGCTGTTTCTACAGATATAATAACAACCAGTTAGTTAGGCTATAACAGGTACGTGTACAACATTTATTTTAGATTACATTGAAATGTATTGTCATTATACAGCACAAGTACAGTACAACAAGTTTGGCATCTAACCAGAGTGCAAATGTAACAGTACAGTAAAGTGCAGTAGTAATATACAATGTACAGGTATTTAAACTGGATATAAATATATATAAATTAGTATTACTGAGTAATAATGCTAGAGTAGGTAAGGGTACAGATATAGCCTAGATATACAAATATGTAAATTCGTTTTTTATGCAATATGTACAGAAAGATGTGGGAAAATATACAGTAGTATAAATATGCGGTAGGCCTATTTACAACATTATTGTACACGCTATCATACAGAGTTATGGTATTTTAATAAAGTAGGCCAAATGATTACTTACCATACCCCCAATAGAAATGTCCAAATCATCGGTCAAAATCAAAACAATGTTGGGTCTTTGATATGACTTGGCAACAACAACAACGCCGCTCAGGTTATTCAGCAATGTGACGCAGATAAAGAGAAAATGTAATAATGTCGGCGGGCACCGCCGGGCCGAAGCCATTTTTTTTTTTTGCTATGAAAATACGAATCTATTTGATGCTGTGTCCCGTGGTTTTGGTTATGGGCTCGATAAACGGTGTGAAATGCTGTTAGGAAGATTCCCATGAATAATTCCGAGGCAGGAGAACGGCCTTTCTGCACTTCCCTGTTATCTAGTCATGTGCTGCTTGGCTACGGAAGCCCGAGTCAGCTGATCTGCAGACTAGGGTATATCTGCAGAGCCGCAAGCCCAACGTCTGGGCGGGGCTTCGTGGCTTGGACTAGGCCCAGACGTTGGGCTTGCGGCTCTGCAGATATCCCCTATTGGGACGCAGCCCTTGATGAGGTCATGTTTTTTTTGGGGGGCTCAATCTTTTTATAAAGGCCTATAATAATAACATGTGCAGTTGCCAGTTGTATTAACTAAAAACAACCATTCAATCAATCAATTAAGCAATTAATCAAACAAACACAAATAAAACAAAATGCAATGGTGCAATGGATAGTTAGTAGAGCAATAGTTAAAATAATAATAATAATAATAATAATAATAATAATAATAATAATAATAATAATAATAATAATAATAATAATAATAATAATAATAATAATAATAATACACCCCCCACCCCCCAGTTGGTTGTAGTCATAAAAACGACAACAATAATGTTATGGGTGTGGGAAGCAATACTTTTATTCCGCACCTTTCTAAAAGCGCTGTGGATGTATAATTATTTTTAGATTGAAGTTGAATAAATAATTGTATATGACTAGCCTACAAAAAAAAGGGAGGGGGGGCTTCGTTATTAAACGTCACGGTAGCCTACGTTGCAATGTCCTGCCTAAAAAGAAGGTAGGTCCTCTAGTGCTTACATGCCAACTGATAATTCCAGACTGTAATATAATATAATATATCCCCCTCCATTTATGTCAGCCCATAGTTTGGCGCTTCTCTGATTGGTGAACATGGTTGAAGGTGCTTTTATACTGTGCGCCTGCTGGCTGCACCTGTCGCCCGGAGACGGAGGAAAGTTTGTCCGTACAACTTTAGGAGTGGGCTGGACTACTATTCACTCCTGCAGGGGCGTGAGAAAACAGCGTGTAGTTTGAACTTTTCAGGAAGGAAATATAAATAATAAAAAAATAAAAAACGTTCTAACCAGCCCTACCGTACCTACCTCCCGAGGAGAGGAATGGAATGCACCCGGAACTCCTCTCCTATTCTAGCGCCGCGCCGCGGGGAGCACGAGCACACCGTTAGTTAAGTATGGAATGGGCAACTTGAGAACCACAAGAAACAATACAGGATCCAACTGAAGTAGTAGGGAGGGGGCGCTGGCGTTGTGAAAATGGCGTCGCAGGTGGCACTAGCTGCGGGGGGTGAACTTTTGGAAATGGACATGATATGGGACGCTGGCATATGTTGTTCAGCAGCGGGTGAGAGCGGAGTCTTCCTCAACTCCGGTGGCGCGTCGCCGCTCCTCCTGGACGGTGTCTTCCAGCAGTGGAGCGGCGCCGCCGCCGCGGAGGTCCGGTCGTCGTCGCTCCGGAGCAGCGCCGCACAACAAGCGCAACAAGTCCCGGACGGACGCACGACTCTCACTGGTGGTGGCACTGGCAGTGGCACCATTGCCTCCTCCTCCTCCTCCGCCGGCCAGAGTGCCACCGCGGCGGGCAGCACCGCCACCACCGAAACGGATGGTTATTATTATCGAGACGAGGAGGAGGACGCGAGAGCTCCGCGCACCACCTCCATAGTGGACCGTCTGTTGGTGGAACTTTATGACACGTACAGCGGCGGGGGCAACAGGGCGAGCGTGGACAGCTCCACGGAAGCGTCTAGTTCGGAGGCGTTTTTGGGTCGCAGCAACACGGGGTCCAACTTCCTGCAGGAGCTCCTGGAAAAACACACCAGGAGACATCAAATGAACTACCTGGCACAGAAAGGTAAGGACTGGAGGAGGAGAGAGAGTGAGTGAGTTTATGATGAATTTAAAATGGGGGACCCTGATGTAAACGAGACGAAAGTTTTTTTTAACATAATTCTGTAGAGGTAAAACACTGGAAAAGCACAGTATTTCTGTTCCACTGTGACTTGTTTTCAAGATCCAGTAATAAGACACCAATTTAGACACCAATTTTAGTAATAAGACACCAATTTATACAATTGTTTGTATTGCACCCTTTCAGTGTATTGTATTGTTATTGTACCCTTTCATAATGTTGGATTATGGAGATGTGATTTATATACATGCGGCAGCTTCCACTCTTAAGCCCTTAGAGACTCTGTTTATCATTTGGCCATTAGATTTAACACCGGTGATGGGTATGCTCAGGCATGCGTTCTTCATGGGACGGGGGTGCACTACGTGCAAGCCCAGATAAGTACGCTATTTGCATATCAATAGCGCCGGTCGTCAGGTGTGTTAAATACGTTCTCAGATACATTCACACCTAGGTGCGTGCAATCCCAGTTGATTTCAGGAACGCACCACTGGGTTAGGGTATGCTACTGACCATTGTGACCTGTATAACAGGGTTGGATGGTCCTCCCTAGCAGAGATGCATTGGCATCTGTTTCTATAAAGCCATAATTGGACATTGCCCAATTTATCTCACTTCTCTGTTGGAGTGGACGTCTGGACCCCATGATACAAGACTCAATAATTGGCTCTTACACTTTAAAGCACTTAGTTTGTACTGATCTTTGGAAATCTGCTTTCATCTTCTGTGCTCCTGACACGTGGAATATGATAGCATACAACAAATTCTAAAACTCAATACTTTGGTTTTAGAATAGTTTAAATCCTTAATCACCAACCATTCCACCAAAATCTGCAGTTGTTTTTAATTGATATTATGATTTGCATTTATTGTTTGAATCCTTAATCAACCATTCCACCATAATTATTTTATTATTGTTTATTGTATCTATTGTGTATTGATTATGTGTGCTCGACGTCATTGAAAATTAGAGCTTGGCCTCGTTTTATTTTCAAGTTGAAATGAAGATTGGATGAATATCCAAAATATCTCTGTCCAATATCTCTGTCCAATTGTTCAAAAACCAATGGTCTCTATACTGTTCAGTAAAACCAATGGTCTAAGTTAGGGCTGCAACTAACGATTATTTTGGTATTTTCGCACTATAAGCCGCACCTGAATATAAGCTGCAGCAGCTAAATTGAATGATGTGTACATATATAAGCCGCACTGGACTATAAACCGCAGGTGTTTTAATGTTTAATTACCATATGTAATTAGCATTGGGACACAATACTGTCGGACAAATAACAAGAATTAACTCATTTACAAGTTGTATTAAGTTTAGCAAATAAGGGAACAGATAAATAACATTTCAATGCAGTCAAAAAAGCAATATTTAGATTTTTACATTTTCGGGTTTGGTCACGTCGAGTCACATATAAGCCGCACCGTTATATAAGCCGCAGGGTCGAAAAATGGGGGAAAAAGCTGCGGCTTATAGTCCGAAAAGTACGGTAGTCGACTAATCTAACGATTATTTTTGTCACACCCTCCATCTCTGCTTCCTGTGGGCGCGGCTCCTTTTCCGGGCTCTTAGCAGACTTCTTAGCTTAACATAACAGACCGACAGTAAGTTTGGGTGAACTAATGGGATAACTGGGGTTGCAACAAAAGTGCAACTAGGGCTAAAAACACAATGAAATAAAGTAATAATAATAATACTAAATAATATATTATCCTTCTTAGCAGACTTCTTAGCTTAACATCCCAGGGAACTAATGGGATAACGGGGGATGTTGTTTGCTCCTGACAAGAGTCTCAAAGTCTGGGGTGATGGTAGACAAAGCAACTCTGAGGTCATGCTCAATGTCCAATCTGTTCCTCTGCTTTGTCTTCAGCTGGACCAGAGCTGAGAAGCCACTTTCACAAAGATAGGTGGTGCACACTTTTATTTTATTTTACGACACATCGACGCAAAAATTCGGCGTAGACGAGTTTTTATGATCGACGTCGTCGATTATGTCGACTAATCGTTGCAGCCCTAGTCTAAGTCTATACTGTTCAGTAAAACCAATGGTCTAAGTCTATACTGTTCAGTAAAAGTGGTGGTCTAAGTCTATACTGTTCAGTAAAACCGATGGTCTAAGTCAGGGGTGTCAAACTCATTTTCACAGAGGGCCACATCAGCATTATGGTTGCCCTCAAAGGGCCAAAGACCGTATAAATGTTAATGTAATGTAAAATAAATGTAGCTACTCATTTACATATTGTTAAACATGTTGTTTCTGTATTTATTACTTATTCAAGTTATACATATTGCATATGCATTTGCATAGATGTAAAAATATATGTTAGCTTATGTTATTTTAACAAATAATTTTAGTTGATCAGAACCCCATATTACTCCATTAATCAATGATCAAACCATTCAAGTAAATAACAAAGAAGAAGATCATCAAATACAAGCTATGACATTAAGTTTGTTCAAAACATTTTTGTCACAGTCAAGAGGGGCAGAACTAACAACTGAGCTGCAAAGAACACGTGGGACAGATGTAGCAGATGTTACAAAAACAAATGGCTGCACACAACCTTGCAGAGGCCATACATCCAACTAATGGAAGATAGTTTAATTAACTTTAATTAACAGATTGCAGAATGGGTACAGTACAGTACAGCTCAATACACACAATTGTTAAGGGTATGCAGACCAGAGAAAGACTTTCGACGTGTTTACATCAGGGTCCACCATTTTCAATTCGTAATGAAATTGCTATTATGTGTCTGCATGAACACACAACTGTAACTGTACTCAAAAATAACAAAATAAGGGTTGTCTCAGTTCACAACTATATTGGTCAAGTTTTGGGTGGGCCTTGTTTGCGTCCCTACAGCTTCTTATTCAATTGAGCGAGATGCTCGGTTATGTCACACAGCCAGTTTGCATCTGACAGTTCAGACAATATTTCTTCAACCCTTTGTTACCTATTCCGCCTGGATCTTTTTTGTATTTTGGGCTGTAAAATTGTCAAATAATGTCTGAGGAGTAAGTGCTTTTGGCTTTTTTCCTTTGTTACTTCATCAATACTTGATTGATTGATTGAAAAGTTTATTAACAGATTGCAGAATGGGTACAGTACAGTACAGCTCAATACATACAATTGTTAAGGGGATGCAGACCAGAGAAAGACTTTCGTCTTGTTTACATCAGGGTCCCCCATTTTCAATTCATCATAACATATATGACATACATGACATACAGATAGACGGTACTGCTACATCTATACATTTATGACATATCAGATTTGCAAATACAGTACTGTTTGTGATACAAAAGTGTCCAGAAAAAGAGTGTATATACATTTGCATTTGGCGTAGAAACTGTACATTGGAGGAGGTTGGGTGGGTGGGGTTGGGTGGGTGAGGGCTGTACATTGGAGGTGGGGGGGGGGGGGGGGGGGGGGGGGGGGTTGGGTAGGGGACACACACACATTTGACACTGTACATTGGAATACTGACAAAGCCTTACTTGGTCATTTACTGTACAACTAGTACTGTACTACAACAATACCTCAGATGTTCAACATACATGTATGTGTAAGAATGTGTAATAACTAAGGCTGTCAAAGTTAAAGCTTTATTAACGCATTAACCCACAATTATTTTAACGCAGCTATTTTTCAACCCAAGATGAATGTTAAAAAATAAAAATAAAAAAAAAAAAATTACCAGAGCTCTTGGGGGGCCACATCAAATGACGTGGCGGGCCACATTTGGCCCGCGGGCCATGAGTTTGACACCTATGGTCTAAGTCATAGGTTTCAAACTCAAGGCCCGCAGGCCAAATGTGGCCTGCCACGTCATTTGATGTGGCCCACAAGAGCTCTGGCAACATTTAAAAAAAAAACATTTTTAAAAATTAATCTTGCGTTAAAAAATAGTGCCGTTAAAATAATTGTGGGTTAATGCGTTAATAAAGCTTTAACTTTGACAGCCTTAGTTATTACACATTTTTACACATACATGTATGTTGAACATCTGAGGTATTGATGAAGTAACAAAGGAAAAAAGCCAAAAGCACTTACTCCTCACAGACATTCTTTGACAATTTTACAGCCCAAAATACGAAAAAGATCCAGGCTGAATAGGTAACAAAGGGTTGAAGAAATATTGTCTGAACTGTCGGATGCAAACTGGCTGTGTGACATAACCGAGCATCTCGCTCAATTGAATTAGAAGCTGTACTAGGGACGCAAACAAGTCCCACCCAACATTTGACCAATATAGTTGTGAACTGAGACAACCCTTATTTTGTTATTTTTTAGTACAGTTGTGTGTTCATGCAGACACATAATAGCAATTTCATTACGAATTGACAATGGGGGACCCTGATGTAAACAAGACGAAAGTCTTTCTGTGGTCTGCATCCCCTTAACAATTGTGTGTATTGAGCCGTACTGTACTGTACCCATTCTGCAATCTGTTAATTAAACTATCTTCCATTGGATGTATGGCCTCTGCAAGGTTGTGTGCAGCCATTTGTTTCTGTAACATCTGCTACATCTGTCCCACGTGGTCTTTGCAGCTCACAGGTGTTAGTTCTGCCCCTCTTGACTGTGACAAAAGGGTTTTGAACAAACGTAATGTCATAGCTTGTATTTGACGATATTCTTCTTTGTTATTTTACTTGAATGGTTTGATCATTGATTGACGGAGTAATATGGAGTTCTGATCAACTAAAATTATTTGTTAAAATAACATAAGCTAACATATATTTTTACATCTATGCAAATGCATATGCAATATGTGTAACTTGAATAAGTAATAAAAAATAAATACAGAAACAACATGTTTAACAGTATGTAAATGAGTAGCTACATTTATTTTACATTACATTAACATTTATACGGTATTTGGCCCTTTGAGGGCAACCATAATGCTGATGTGGCCCTCTGTGAAAATGAGTTTGACACTTCTATACTGTTCAGTAAAACTGATGGTCTAAGTATATACTGTTCAGTAAAACCAATGGTCTAAGTCTATACTGTTCAGTAAAACCGATGGTCTAAGTATATACTGTTCAGTAAAACTGATGGTCTAAGTCTAATGTCTATACTGTTCAGTAAAACTGATGGTCTAAGTCTATACTGTTCAGTAACACTGATGGTCTAAGTCTATACTGTTCAGTAACACTGATAGTCTAAGTCTATACTGTTCAGTAACACCGATGGTCTAAGTCTATACTGTTCAGTAACACCGATGGTCTAAGTCTATACTGTTCAGTAAAACCGATGGTCTAAGTCTATACTGTTCAGTAAAACCGATGGTCTAAGTCTATACTGTTCAGTAAAACCAATGGTCATATACTGTTCAGTAACACTGATGGTCTAAGTATATACTGTTCAGTAAAACCAATCGTCTACGTCTATACTGTTCAGTAAAACCGATGGTCTAAGTCTATACTGTTCAGTAAAACCGATGGTCTAAGTCTATACTGTTCAGTAAAACCGATGGTCTAAGTCTATACTGTTCAGTAAAACTGATGGTCTACGTAGATACTGTTCAGTAAAAGTGATGGTCTACGACTATACTGTTCAGTAACACTGATGGTCTAAGTCTATACTGTTCAGTAACACTGATGGTCTAAGTCTATACTGTTCAGTAACACTGATGGTCTAAGTCTATACTGTTCAGTAACACTGATGGCGAGAGAGAGATGAGATGAGAGATGGGGGCTCACCATGAGCCGTGTGATGGAGCCTGTGGTGTGGAAGACGGACTGTAATGTAACCTTAACCAACACTGTGCTGTTCAGATCTGACCTTATACAGCAGGCCCTGCAGCAGAGTAGACGGGACATCACAGCCATCAGATTGTATAGCAATTAAATTAGTTTACCTCTAATAGACTGATTAACCTTAATGTGTTTGTCTCTCTCTCTCTCTCTCTCTCTCTCTCTCTTTGTCTCTCTCTGTCTCTCTCTGTCTGTCTGTCTGTCTGTATGTCCCTCCCGCGTGAACATTTAAGGCAACCAACTTGTGTTCAGCTTTTCTCTGATTGGCCACGACAGCCCGCCCCCTTTTGCTGTAGCATATAGATTGATAGGCCAAGTTGTCCTGAAACAATACAGGGTTGAGGTTACACACGTTGTGCATGAACCTTCAAGTTCCCTGGTGCAAAATATAACATTTTGGCAGCCCATGAAACAAGACAAACAATACAGTAACAGTAATAATAAACAATTATTTGTAAATAGAAGAAAATTCATTCATTGTCCTTGTGTTACATAAAACCCATCTGTGGCCTCGTGCAGAGGAAGGTGGTAAATACATGTTAAGATATTCAAAATCGTCACAGCAGTATAGTTTGTTTATACTTCAGAAGTATGATATTTGAACATGGTCCCCAAAATGAATGGAAGCGAATGAGGAGCCTGACACCTGGGAGGAATGCGGGTGTTGCAGCGTTGGGGATGTTTAAAAAATATAATTTAATATGTAATATAATATAATAATTTGTGCTTCACCTAAAAATCTGGTCAGCAGCCTCCACTGATGTAGTGTGATTCAAACCCCCTCAATGTGCAGTTTCTAGTTAATCAGTCAGCACTGCAGCCTCCACTGATGTACAGTGATGAGTGAATCTGGTAGTTGGTTTATGACGTTAAAAACGCGAAATAACATATAACGTTACAGCGTACAGTTTCTAGTTAATCAGTCAGCAGCCTCCACTGATGTACAGTGACGCGTGAATTTGGTAGTTGTTTTATGACGTTACAAACGGGAAATAACATTATACATTATAGTTTCTAGTTAATCAGTCAGCAGCCTCCACTGATGTACAGTGTGGGGCTGACCTTCGAATTTTTTTTGGCAATCGAAGCTTCGGGGCCGAGCTTCGATTTTAATTCGATTTTTAATTTTTAATTTATTTATGTTTTTTATCTTATGTTGTGGGACTTGTACAGCACTTTGGTAAACTTTGTTGTTTTTAAATGTGCTCTATAAATAAAGTGGATTGGATTAATGAATTAAGTAGCCCCTTTCGTGACTGTGACGCAGCCAACACGGCTGTGTGATTTAATTCAAGGTGGATCGCTGTTGTCGTTTGAACAACTTCAGATTTCATGGGAACTACCAATCCCCCAAATCAAGAATGTTTAAGATGAATGAAGTAAGATTTTGATTATTTGAAATATGGCCTGTGTAGACTAAACTATGCACAGAATTATGTCAGTCTACAAGGTCCGGATTCTACATGGTCCGGCAATGTAGACCTTGTAGACTCCACTACAGACCAATTATCAGTGAATGTTCATGCATTTTTAAGAAAGGCTACTTCCACAAAAAAACAAAGAACTCACCAAAACATCTCAGTAGCACCTTATCTAAATGTTCTATTTCATATATGGAGATTCATATTTATTTATGTATTGCATGCATTTCTACATTTTATTTCCTATTTTGTTTATTCATCCCAGTATCTTTCTTTCTTATGTGTGGAATTCTACAAGGCATTTACATTCACATTTACATTTAGCTGACGCTTTTATCCAAAGCGACTTACAAGTTCTGTACGACAGGTCATCAGGAAGGATACAACTCTATCAGCTGAGTAACAATATTCATCAAAGTGTTGCGTGTTACAGTGTAGGTTAGTTTATTAGGACAATTGCATGACAGTAAGGTTAGTTAGGGTTAGATTTTTTTTATTTTATTTTTTTTATTTTATTTCAGATAATGGTTGAAGAAGTGCGTCTTTAGTCGACGGCGAAAGATTGGACGGGATTCGGCTGTCCTAACTGGGGTGGGTAGTTAATTCCACCATTGTGGGGCAAGGACTGAGAATAGGCGTGTAGGTGGTGTATATGTGTTTGAGGATTATATCCTTCAAACAGGCAATAGTGATGATATAATTTGGGCAGTGCTGAGCTGGGTTCCTTTCCTCCAGTGTATTTGTCCCCCGGCCCCACCCAATGGCCCCATGCACACACACACACACACACACACACACACACACACACACACACACACACACCGAAGTAAAAAAATAAATAAAAAAAAAAAATTTGAAAATTTTTTATATATATATTTTTTTTTTAAACTTCGATTTTTTTTTAATGTTCGAAGCTTGTGCCATCGAACGAAGCTTTGAAGCTTCGAAGTATTTAAGACAGCCCTAGTACAGTGACGCGTGAATCTGGTAGTTGTTTTATGACGTTACAAACGCGAAATAACATTATACATTATATAACGTTACAATGTACAGTTCCACTGATGTACAGTGACGAGACCTCTGCCGCTCCTCTGCCGCTCGCAGGGATCTCTGCCGCGCTCGCGGCAAAAGGCACTGATGTACAGTGACGAGACCTCTGCCACTCGCAGGGGGCGGGCTGTCGTGGCCAATCAGAGAAAAGCTGAACACAAGTTGGTTGCCTTAAATGTTCACGCGTCCCTCCCTCCCTCCCTGAGGAGTTTCTTTCATCAAATCAGACCAGATCAGTCATCAAAGTTACTTCACATGTCTAAATCTAGAGATTAATGTGTGTGTGTGTGTGTGTGTTTCCAGCCCCTGCAGAGTTGCGTGCTATCATCCAGGAAGTGAAGTACCGTACGGGCCTCCAGTCGGCCAAGCTGCTCCGCCAGCTCAAGAGACGCGACCGGTTGTTCAACAAACTGCAGAAGAACTATGACATCATCACTGCGTGCCTGCAGGCTGTCTCACAGAAACGACGTAAGCAAGTGCACAATCGTTTTAAAAGTGCGTGCGATGAGGGCGGGCAGGTGGCGTAACGGAGATTGCGTTCGTCACCAACCCCGGAGCGGCTGGATTCGCCTGTTCGAATCCAGCTCACAGCTCCGGGGTTGTCACCAGCTTGGCTGGCCGTTCACACCAATACAATTGGCAGTATTAGAGGGTGGGAGAAGCTGGCGGGGTGGGTCCGGGTCGTTGTAAACAGGCACAGTGACTCCTACAGTTCGGTCGGGGCACCTGCTAAGCGCGGATAGGATCTAAGTGGGATAGTGTGATCCTTCCACACGCTACGCCCTCTCAGTGAGAATCCGCGCTGCCAGGTGAAAAGAAGAGGTTGATTGGCTGGACGTGTGTCGGAGGAAGCATGTGGTAGCCTCCACTCTCCCAGACCAGGAAGGGGATTGGGAATTGGCATAACGACTAACATTGGGATGGGAGAAAAATCGGAGGAAAAAGGAGGGGGGAAAAGATAAAAAAAAAAAAAAAAAAAAAAAAAAAAAAAGTGCGTGCGATGGCTAGCTAGTAGCTACTTGAGGTGGTGGCAAGCCACTATTGATCATATTTCACACAGCAGCCATTTTACTCTTATATCTCATATGAGTCCTTAGTGTCCAGATGGGTGAGAGCTGAGTGGAGAGGGCAGTGGAGATTGCATCATCGGTGGACCGGTTGGCCCGATGTGCAAACTGGAAGGGGTCCAAGGAGGGAAGGAGGGTGGATTTAATGTGTTGCATGACTAACCGTTCAAAGCACTTCATAATGATGGGTGTCAGAGCAACGGGATGGTAGTCATTGAAGCAGGCTGGAGAAGCCTTCATTGGGACCGGGATGATGGTAGTGTCTTTGAAGCATGTGGGGACAGCGGCTTGGCTCAAGGAGGTGTTAAAGATGTCTGTGAAGACATCAGTGAGTCTTTCAGCACCCGCCTGGGTATGTTGTCTGGGCCAGCAGGTTTGCGAGCGTTGATCCAGGAGAGGGATTGTCTCACACTGGCTGGGGACAGGACAGCACATTGTCTTCTGTGCAGGAGTGCTGTTGAGGGCTTCAAAGCGAGCATAGAAGTCGTTCAGGTTGTTCAGCAGAGTGGTGTCACTGTCGCAGGTCTGAGATCAGGGTTTGTAGTCTGTGATGGTCTGTATACCCCGCCCGGCGCCACAGGCTCCTAGTGTCTCTGCTGAAACGGTGCTCTATCCTCTTTGTGTATTGCCTTTTTGCATTTTGATGCCACTGTCCAAGTTGGCCCTGGCTGATCTCAGGCCAGCCTCGTCGTTCCGGGCCCTCAGTAACCCATGGACTTCCCCTGTCTGTCAGCCATGGTTTCTGATTGGCCCGTACTGTGATGGTCTTGGTCTCCGTGACATCATCCATGCATTTACTGATGTAACTAAGCAGTGACTCTGCTTAGAGTCTGACTGTCTCTGTGTATTCATGGAGGTTGGTGTGATGGTTGTAGGTGGCTGCCTGCTTAAACATATCCCAGGATCAGTAGCTTAAAATAAATAAATAATAATAAATAAGTGGGGGTAGGGGGTGGGCTACTTGGGAGCAGCGCCGTGTTGCGTGAAGGCAAGTGTGAACAGGTGTGTTTTTAGATGGGTTTTGAAGAGGTTGATGGTGTCTGAGCCTCTGATGGAAGGGGAGAGGGAGTTCCACAGCCCGGGGGCAGCTACGGAGAAAGCTCGGTCTTCCAGTGTGGAACGCCTTGTGCAGGGGATGGTGAGGAGGTCGGAGTTGAAGGAGCGAATGCTGCATTGCTGCGTGCTGGAGTGTAGGGGTGGAGACTAGTAGGTCGGCCAGGTAGGATGGCGCCAACCCGTGCAGGGATTTATAGGTGAGGAGGAGGATCTTGTAGGGGATTCAGTAGTTGACAGTGGAGTTTTTGCAGGGTGAGGGTGGTGTGCTGCCAGGGTTTGGTGCACGTGAGGACCCTCGCAGCTGAATTTTGGACATACTGTAAGCGATCTAGAACCTTCTTGGAGACACCAAGAAGGATTCTGTGACAAGGCATGAATAAGTGTTTCCACTGAGGTGTTGGAGAGTGAGGGGTGAAGGCGGGGAAATGCTTCTGAGATTCAGATTCAGATTCCTTTATTAAGCCATATGTGTAACCACATTAGTAATTGTCTCAGCGTTACAGAGTATGCATTTTTCCATACATTTTCTTTTCACATAACAGCAACAACAGACACAGGACAAAGACAGTGCAGTGCAGGATTAATCATTTGAATAAATATATATAAAGTGCAGTGCAGAGTTCCAGGTCAGTCCCAGTGCAGTATTTTTGCCAGTGTCATTGTTATTGTGCCAGTGTCACTTGGGGGCGGAGGGGGGGAGGGGGCGGGGGGCCTGACCCTGAGGCATTGATCAGCCTGGCGGCTGAGGGGAAGAAACTCAGTCTGTGACGAGCTGAAGAGGCTGTGGCCTGGGTGGGAGGGGTCGGCCATGATCTTTCTTGCCCTCTTCAGCGCTCCAAGGGACCTGAGGGAGGGCAGGGGACAGCCGATCACCCTCTCCGCGGAGCGAAATCACCCGCTGCAGCTTGGCGAGATCTTTTGCCGCTGCAGCAGGGAACCAGGAGATGATGGAGTGGGTGAGGATGGATTCAATGATGGCCGTGTAAAATTGGGCCATCATGGTCCTCGGTAGGGCTGGGCGATATGGCCAAAAATGATATCACGATAACGATATCATATCACTCGATATCTATAATTATCGATATTGTTATGGATGTCCGATATTATCGGCCTACCGATATTGTCAGCCGATATTGGCATTCAAATGTGATATCGAAAAATATATGTATCTGTTTAAAAAAAAAAAAAAAAATCTTTTTACATTTATAACCTTTATTTACCCAGGCAAGCAAGTAAGAACAAATTCTGATTTTATTTATTGTCAAAATGTTGTGTTAATTCCACGACAAGAGATATGTAATGTTAATTACCTGAAATTATTCCGTTTTTTGGGGTCGGTTGATATCGGTATCGGAAATTAAGAGTTGGACAATATCGGTATATCGGTATCGGTAAAAAAGCCAATATCGAACATAAAATATATATATATATTTTTTTAGTGCTGTCAATCGATTAAAATATTTAACTCGATTAATCGCATGATTGTCCATAGTTAACTCGCGATTAATCGCAAATTAATCGCATTTTTATTTTCTACCATAAACGGATCTTTTTCAAGTTCCAAGTTTTAATACTCTTATCAACATGCAAGTCAACAAATGCTTGCTTTATGCAGCCATTTAACACAAAAGGATGACCCTCATGCATTGCAAATTTGCATCAAATTCAAAACAGAGTGATGCACAAAATAACTTAAAAGAAAATAATAATTTAAAACAATGAATAAAGTGTGCATGAAATAATAGGGGAAAGAAAACGTTAGGAACTCACAAGGGCTGAGTAATCGCACCCCCCTCTCTCTCTCTCTCTCTCACACACTCTCCCAGCTCTCTTTCTCTCTTGCCCCTTCCTCATCTCTCTCACCCCCCTCTCTCTATATATATCTCACACACACACACTTCAGAAACAAACATAGTATCAATGAGAGCATCAACAATACACCTGAGTGAAGTAAAAAAAAGAAAAAATTGTATACAGTAAATCGTGAGTTAAAAAAATTGTGGCGTTAATAGAATCGGACGATAACGCGTTAATACCGTGTTAACTTTGACAGCCTTAATATTTTTTTTAAACAACAGATGTATGTTTATTTTTCAGCAATTCTTTGTCGTTGCCGCCATCTTTAGTGTTACAGCCCTTCACACTCCAGTTCTCAGGCTGCAGCTGGTTTGAAAGCGAAAGTATACAGGCTTCTCTGCTGGCTGTGGCTCCAGCGGAGTTTTAATAGTTCTGGCTCTGCTAGTTTCTTTTCTATCTTTTGGCGCTTTTTTGGTGGACAAACCACTACCAAAAAAAAAGAAGTTTGTATTATTTTATTTTATTATTATGATGATGATGAATAGTTTTATTTTCGGTCTTTGTTTACAGATAAATCAAAAACACACGTGTGGACTTTCAAAAGGAAAAGAAAAAATCACAAATGTACATAGTAAGCTCACACACTAAATCCAAACTCAATGACTGAAGCACATGCTTATTTTTGCCTATCCTTTACAATTCTTAAAAACTAAATATACTTTAATATAAGAAAGAAAATCAATCAATCGATATCGATTATTAAAATATGTCGCGATAATTATCGTTTTATCGCCCCGCCCTAGTCCTCGGTAGTTTAAATTTCTTCAACTGCCGGAGGAAGAACATCCTCTTTTGGGCCTTTTTAACACATTGACCGCCAGCAGCAGGGGGCGCTGATCCCCCTTCAGCACCAGGTCTTTATTCAATGGATATAGTTTTAGACTGCGACATTTGCGAGTGCTTAAAATATATCTTATATTATAGCTATGGGTCTAATACACCCGTCGATTGTCAGTGAATTGCTTCCAGTCAATATGCACAAAACAGATTGTTTTTTCATCCGTACATTTCCGTTTTATACCGTTTTGAATATGAGTATGGTTTGGGTGATTCTGAGTAATTCCAGGAAAAGACGAGAAAAAGGCATTTTAGTGTAATCCAGTCATCACGTTGTAATTTCTCGGCTGATTATCTAATCATCCTGAAATCAACGCTAGATTATCATTATTATATCTCCTCGTGCATACATGAAATGCCCCCCCCCCACCGCAGCCAACGGTAGAAAGCACAACACGGTCCACACAGATAGCTTTGATCGCGGGAGAAAGAAATATCGGATCAAGATTTTATATATAGTGTTCTTACCTTGTCTTTGATGTAATGCAAAAAAAAAGAATCAAATTATCTGATCGCCATTCCAGTTATCCACAGCGATCCTGTCCCTGACATTATCGAGCGTTACACATGAACGGGCGGGCGGGGTTAGTGTTCCATGCCATCGTTGTAAAGGCCTGCCTCGCCTGAGTATTTAAAGTAAATCCCGCCCCCACGGCTCAGATCGGCTCAGAAAACACACCAGCCCATTTCCAATGGAGTGCAATAGCTCCGCAAGGCAGTAGAGGGCGGTGTTGACCGCCTGCCAGCTCAGACAGGGTCTGAAGGGTCTGCAGAGGCTGCAGCCATGAATTATGAACCGATATAGCGAATAAACGAAATAACGATCCCAAAAACGAGTTAACTATTCGCATGGTGGGCAATAACGAGTTGACTAGTTTTTGGCAATTAATGTGTTAAGCAGGGCCATGATAAGGTACTTACCGAAACACGTCGGTACTACCGAGTATCGATTCACGTGAGATACCGATAACCGTCGGACATAACGTTAGCTCCTAGGGCTACAGTGCAAGCCGGCACAACTCAGGACAGAGTAGAGGATGTGACGTCGGTAAACAAGCCACACACACACCGCAGAGTGGGTCTTCTCCAAAGCGGGGGAGAAGCACACAGTGAGTGTGGAGCGAAAAGAACTGCTAGAATACTCAATCAGCAGCAGAGTAGTTCATTGCTGCTAGATTGTTTGTTTGTTTATTCAGTTGTAAAATACTTTACATCAGTAAGATGTAAATAATAATAAAGTAATAATAATACATACATGTGTTACCTCTCATTGTGTCTATTCTACAAAGCAACCTGGGTTTAACGTTACCTCTCGTGTATATCTGCTGACGTTAGTATTAGGCTAATAACAACAACAAACGTAACACATCAGCGATCTTGTTGTGACACTAAACTCTCCGCTCGGTGGTAAATTGGGTTGATGTCGGTTTTGTTTCATTAATAAATGAGGCAGAATACACAGTGAATCCATCCTTTTTTGTTTATTGCACTTGGTGCTGTCGCAAACAAATCCTGAATGAAATGCATCCTTAGCGAGGCAGTAAAGATGGCGGCTTTCTGTTTTTGTTCAGAGGCTCCAACGTGTGACGCGTCTCTCTTCTGACCAATCAGTGGTCCGCAATGTTTCACGTACACTTTTCGGGTACCACTTCTACCCAATAGGGTCGCTTGGAACCGAGTAGGGTATATCTGCAGAGCCGCAAGCCCAACGTCTGGGCGCTACTTTATTATTATTATAAAAAACAGCGGTGATGCGGTATTCAGCTTAACTCTGCGGTGGGCGTGATGCAACAGCGATACCGCGGTAATGCGGTTATCGCGGCAGCTCTAGTTCAAATGTGAACGGTACCCATCCCTGGCCATGATGTTTAGCTCCCACTTCAAATCCCGGGAGATGGTCATGCCTAGAAAGCGGCATGACTCCACGGAGGCCACCTGGGTGCCTCCCAGCATGATGGGAGGGGGCGGGGCTGCTTTCCTCCGGAAGTCCACTACCATCTCCACTGTCTTTAGTTTAGAGCATTGAGCTCCAGGTTGTTGCAGCTGCAGTGCACCAGCTCTGCAGCCTCTCGATCTCCCTCCTGTAGGCCGATTCGTCCCCCCTGGAGATGAGACCCACCAGGGTGGTGTCGTCAGTGAGGTGGAAGAAGGCGGACCTGTGACAGACTTGACGTGTGGCTGAAACGAGAGGGTTGAGTCCAGTATTACGCCCAGGTTCCTTACCTCTGTGGAGGGGCCGATGGAGTAGCCGTCGATGGAAAGAACGAGGCGATCGATTTTTTGGAGGAGGGCTGGGGAAGCTACAACTATAAGTTTGGTTTTCTTACTGTTGAGTTGGAGGAAGTTTATGGTCATCCATGCTTTGATATCCTGGAGGCAGGCAGTGAGGGAGGGGGGAGGGAGGGGAGCAGAGTGTTTGGTGTGGAGATAAAGCTGTGTGTCATCTGCATATGAGTGAAAGTGGAGGCCATGTTTCCTTATAATCTCACCGAGTGGGAGGAGGTAGATGGGGGAAAAAGGAGCGGACCTACAGTAGCACCGAACCCTGGGGAACACCCTGGTTAATAGGTGCTCGAGCTGACCTCAAGTTTCAAGTTCAAGTTTCTTTAATAGTTGTCATACAGAAGTACAGAATACTTTCATACAAAATGCTTCTTACTGTTACGCTCCAGAGTGGACCCCCCCGAGGGAAACATACTGCCACCTGTTGGTCAGGTACAATGTAAACCAGGACAGGGAGGTACCAGTGATGCCAAGGACACTTTCCAGACGGTCTAGGAGGATTGAGTGGGGATGGAATTGAAAGCAGCTGACAGTAGGGATGGGTACCGAACCCGGTACGTTTAAGGGTATCGACCGAATTACGTCGGTACAATCGAGTATCGATTCGTTCGATCAATCGGTGGCACATTTCGATACCTAAGACCCACCCAGTTAAAAAATAATCCGAATTCCAATGACACGCAATGGTCATTTCATTATAGACACAGACCAGCGTGGACCTTCAATGAAGCAATTGTAATTTCATAATAGACACAGACCAGCGCGAGCAATGTCCAATGTGTCTAACATGCTTTGCATCCTTGCCATGTCCACATTAGCCGCTAAGCTAACTAGCGTTGGCTGCTAACCCTGGAAACGCTCACAGCGGAGTAACTCCACGACACCAGTTCCATATATATTTATATATATCGCTTCATGCATCGCGACTTCCTAGTGACTGTGACATCACTCAACTACGGCATCCAAGAGGCTCAAACTCAAACCTAATACATCACGACGGGGGTCGCTGAGCGTCTCTCCCTCTCTCTACGTTCAATGATTTAAAGTAGCCAAATGTTACACTACAAATACTAACTGGATAGTTCATGATAAACATTTCATTTCATTATCTGAAATATTTTTTAATCATCAAGTCTTCTATGAGCCATTCTCCCTTTGTTTGTGTGTGTGTGTGTGTGTGTGTGTGTGTGTGTGTGCGCGCATGTCTCATATCTGGTCTTTGGAAAGACCAGATGAGGTCAGAGGAGTTTGATAGTATTTACTGAGGATGGCCAGATAATGTTGATATTTGAACTAAAAAAATAATTATACATAATAAATGTACCGGTATGTGATCATGCAACATTAGACAATCGTTGTAGGAGAGGGAGGTAGGGAGGGGTTTTAGTTTGTGTGGTGTGATAACGATGTTGAAATTGAGAAGTTTAGACTTTAGTTTAGTTTTACAGAAATAAAATGTTTGTTATAATGAAAGTACCGGAAAAAGGTAACACCGTCTACCGGTATCAATTCACAGGTACCGGTATTGGTTCAAATGTGAACGGTACCCAACCATAGCTTACAGGTCCATGAGGATGTTGATGTTGCCAGCATCAGCAGCCATGAGGAGGTCATTTTGTTACCTTGATCAGAGCGGCCTCTGTGCTATGTTTTGCCCTGAACCCAGACTGGAGTGGTTCAAACGGGTCATGGTGTGACATGTGACTCTGGAGCTAATGTGCATAATGTGTTTTATGTTGAGTAACACTATAATCTACGTAATATTGAGGTTAAATGTGACTAAAAAAGACGTGCAGTGAGCGGTTACCATGGTAACTAAGGACAGGCAGATGTCAAACGTGGGGGGGGGGGGGGGGGGGGTATTTTTTTCACAATATTGTTATTTTCAACCAAATTGACCATTGTGTGTTGTCTGCAATTTACCAACTTACCAAAGACGCTGACAATGAGCAAAACAAATGAACAAAAGAACAAAGAACTACAGGTAATAAGCAACAGTATGAAGACAAAGGACATACAATCACGGGTAACAAGTAACAGATAAGGAGTCCAGTAGGGGAACAGTCAGGGAAGTAAGGAAACCGAGGGGAGGGGGGGGGGCAGGAGAGGGAGAGAAAGTAGGGAAGGGAAAAAAGGGAGGTTGTAGGTTGGAGGAGGGTGATTATGGGTAGGGAAGGTTGTATGCTTGGGAGAACAGGTAGGTTTTGAGTCGGGATTTAAAGGTGGAGAGTGAGGGAGAGTCACGGACAGTCTGAGGGAGGGTGTTCCACAGTCTGGGTGGAGCTTGTGAAAAAGCCCGGTCACCAAAACTTTTAAGTTTGGGTGACGGGACAGTGAGGGAAAGAGTGGAAGAGGACCGGAGGGAACGGGTGGGGCGGTAGGGGAGAAGGTAAGTCAGGTAGGGGGGGGGGGGGGGGGGGGCAGGCTATGGAGGGCTTTGAAGGTGAGGAGTAGTGTTTTGAAGTTGATGCGTTCCTTGATCGGGAGCCAGTGGAGGGAGTGGAGGACAGGAGTGATGTGTTCACGGGACCGAGTGTTAGTGAGGAGGCGGCCGGCTGAGTTCTGGACCATCTGCAGTTGTTGGAGGGAGCGGGAGGTGATGCCAGTGAGGAGGGAGTTACAATAGTCCAGGCGGGAGGAGATGAAGGCGTGTATGAGGGATTCAGCAGCAGGGGGGGAGAGGCAGTGACGGATTTTGGCAATGTTGCAGAGGTGAAAATATGATGTTTTTACAATGAAGCGGACATGGGGGTCAAAGGAGAGGGTGGGGTCGAGGATGACACAGAGGTTGCAGACTAGGGGGGAAGGGGTGATGGTGGACTTTGTGTTGCTTAGCAACGAGAATGGCGCATTGCTCTTTTGCCCTCTTGTTCCCTGAGTACTGGTGACAGTACAGCCACGTTCACACATCTTTTGATTAAGAGAAAGATGCGTCACTATCTGATCCCAGCTTTATTGTGTCCATTTGGGGATTTTCACACGTTCATGAATCCGGCGGGGATCTTTCTTTGGTCTTACGAAGTTCATAAGAAGATATTTAAGAAGACACTTAACCCTTTCACCGCCGCACTACCAAACAGTTAACCCTTTCACTGCAACAATACATAGAAGGTTAACCCTTTCACTGCCACACAACAGCAGGTTAACCCTTTCACTGCCACGCAGGGTTAACCTTCTGTCGTGTGGCAGTGAAATGGTTAAGAAAATGTTTGAGAATGAGGTCCAATGGGCCTCATTCACGAAGCGATATAAGAACAGATTTCCTCTTATTTTGTTCTTAACTAGCATTTTTTCTTATTTTGTTCTTACCTGGGATTCAGCAATGTTTTCTTATTTTTGCTTTTCTCTTAGGCAAGACCAAATTCTAAGAGTGGTCGAGAGCACTCTTACCCAGATAAGAAACTCTTACCCAGATGAGTGGGGGAAAAGCCTACCATTGGTCAATTGCCCCCAAATACGACTTAAAAAACCCCAGAACTTCTACTAAATGTGGTTAGGATTGTATTTGTTCGGTACACAGCCGTACTGAACCTAAGGTCCAGTACTGAAACGGTTCGGTACGGATACGTGTACTTTTACACCCCTAGTAAAATGTAATGATGTAATGTAATGTAATATCTGAACAGAAACAGATCTGCCTAACCTTTTAATAAGCACTTTGATGCTGGTAATTTGTTTGATAATAATTATACAGGGCCCCGTCTTAATAATCACATGATCATGTGCTCATTGTGAGGCATGCCTCTCCGTTTTCCTTCCAGCCTTTACATTAAATGTTTACATTTAGTCATTTAGCTGACACTTTTATCCAAACCTTTCTCTACTAGTGTTGTATTTGAAGCATTTGCAATCCATTGATACCAGGAAATCAACCGGAGAAGATAAATTGGATCTCTTTTTTGCTCAGACTAGCTGCTATTAATTAAATAACACATGTATTTTATCTTTATTTGTCAACAGGCATACTGTAGTTTCCATTACCTGGAAAACGGCTCAATCTATTACATAAAGGTGGAGATATTAGAGATCTAAATTATTATTGGTCAATATCCAAACTATCTGTCTAGCAAAAACCCTGGAATCACTGGTAAATAACCAAAGAAAACATAGTACCACCCTATTTGTAGATCTGTCAAAAGGATTTAATACAGTTTACCCGTATCTTCTTTTACAAAGACTATACTGTGTTGGGTTTTCAGTTCGTTTCAAAGCTATTTGTCTGAGAGACTTCAATGTGTGAAAATGTATTTCTTATTTACCATTTATATTAATAATAGTGTCATCTTTGTGTGGCTGTCAACTTCTTCAGATTCCTTTATTAAGCCATTTGTGTAAAAACACATTGGTAATTGTTGCAGCATTACAGTGTATGCATTTTTTTCCTTTCTTTTTTCACAGTAAACGACAAACACCAACACAGACACAGGACAAAAAACAGTGCAGTGGAGGATTCATCAATTAAATACGTATATATGTAGAGTGCAGAGTTCCAGTAAGGACTAGTGCAGTGCAGTCAGTGTCATTGTGCCAGTGTCACTTGGGGGCAGAGGGGGGTACTTACTGTAATGCAAATAAAATATGATGATCTCTCTCTTACACACTCACGCACTCACATTCTGTCTGTCTTTCTCTCTTAAGGCCTCTACATGCTACAGCAACTTCAAAGCAACTTCAACACAACATCAGCGCGATTTCAGCGCGGTTGTTGTTTAGGGTCTTGTAGACTGTGTTGCGAGGAATCTGCGTACATGTCTCCAAAATCTAACCTAAACAACCGTTGCGTTGATATTGCGTAGCAGTGATTGGTTGGTTAGCGAATGGGGGCGGGGCTGTCATAGAATAATATAGGTATCGCAGAGAATACCATCCGCCATTGTTGTAGCCAGCCAGCGTTGATGCTAAATAATTAGCGTCACATAGCTGGCCTTTTTCTGAAAACCCAAGCACATATTGTTCCATAGCATACGCCTTCAGTTGATCATGACAAATCCTCTCTTACCTTGACGATAAAAAAGCCTCCATAATTTAGTAAATAAAGCTGTAGCCAGCCAGCTAGCATTGGTGCTATACAAAATGCTATCCACATTAGCTGCATAGCTAAATACAATGGTATCCTGAGGTAACTTTAACGTTAAATACAACGTTTGCTAGTCGAAATGACTGGACACACACAGGGACAAGTTAAACATCAATCAATTAATTTATTCCAATAGGTAGTTTGAGCTGCATGTGAGCCGGTCTTTCTCTCCTCTCCATTGGAAACGAATGAAGTTACGTTAAAAAGCAAAGAACCGGCTGACAAAGGTTAAGCTGCTAGCAACAGACACTATAATACTTCCGGTCGGGGAATTTCAAAATAAAAGAGCGACGACTAAAAGCACCGGAAATACGTTTATTTTGTACATAATCTAACGTTAACACGAACCTAAACTAACTTTAGATTAGTTTAGGTTCGTGTAACGTTAGATATTGTAAAAAATAAACGTATTTACGGTGCTTTTAGACTCGCTCTTTTATTTTGAAACCCCCCGCCCGGAAGTAAAAACTATGCTTATTTTTCTGCTTTTATCAATGGGTTGGTTGAGAAGGGAAGCGTCATCTATCTAGGGAACCTAGCTACATACGGGGTACAATGTTACATAGGCTGCGCGTTGATTTTGCAGAAGCATAAAGGTAGAGTGTCTGCAACACCGTTGCTTTGTCGATGTTGTGTCGAAGTTGCTTTGAATTTGCTGTAGCATGCAGAGGCCTTTACACACTCACTCACTCACATTATGTCTGTCTCTCTTACACACTCACTCACTCACATTATGTCTCTCTCTTACACACTCACTCACTCACATTATGTATGTCTCTCTTACACACTCTCACTCACATTATGTATGTCTCTCTTACACACTCACTCACACACTCACTCACATTCTGTCTGTCTTTCTCTCTCTTACACACTCACTCACTCACATTATGTCTGTCTCTCTTACACACTCACTCACTCACATTGTGTGTCTCTCTCTCTCTTAAACACTCACCCACTCACTCACATTCTGTCTGTCTCTCACTCACATTCTGTCTGTCTCTCTTCTTACACACACACACTCACTCACATTCTGTCTGTCTCTCTATTACACACTCACTCACATTCTATCTGTCTCTTTCACTCACACTCTTATGAGCACATTAATTCACTGTTACACACTCACCCACTCACATGTCTGTCTCTCTTACACACTCACTCATTGTGTCTCTCTCTCTCTTACACACTCACCCACTCACTCACATTCTGTCTGTCTCTCTTACACACTCACTCACATTGTGTGTGTGTCTCTCTCTTACACACTCACCCACTCACTCACTCACTCACTCACTCACATTCTGTCTGTCTCTCACTCACATTCTGTCTGTCTCTCTTCTTACACAAACACTCACTCACATTCTGTCTGTCTCTCTTCTTACACAAACACTCACTCCCATTCTGTCTGTCTCTCTATTACACACTCACTCACATTCTCTCTATTACACACTCACTCACATTCTATCTGTCTCTTTCACTCACACTCTTATGAGCACATTAATTCACTCTTACACACTCACCCACCCACCCACTCACTCATTCTGCATGTCTCCCTCTCTTTTTAACTCTCACCCTCTTATGAGCATGCACACTCACTCACGTTCACAATACACCCCACACACAGTGCACTTACACAAGCTCCATCCGTCAGGGTCTTTGTCTAGGAAGAAACATCCTCTCTTGATGGACGTTGACCACCATACTGGGGTCATTTGTGTGCAATAAGAGACAGTACCCTTCCTGTCCCTGTGTCATGCATACAATTTAATACATCATGATACTTGAAGATAAGTGTACTAATATAATATATTAGGCTTATATATGCATATGACATTGTATCTGTCGTTTTATTATCGGCCGATAAGGGCTACTAGGTGGCCATCTGTTTGTTCTCCCCACATGACAAAATAAAAAGCTTACTTCCTTGTCTATGCTTTTTGCAGCCTCTCTCCTCTTCTCACCCCTCCTTTCACCTACTCTCTCCTATAGCTCTATCATCACTGTGGCCTATACTATACAAATCATACTGTGAATCGGAATCTAATTTCTTCATGAGTTTGTTCTTACAGTGTACATGGAGTGAATGTTCAACCATGTGAAATAAATATTGCATGGGGTCTGGAAATAATCTTTTCCTGCATATTGGCTGCCTATACATGCATCCTCTGATTCCTCTCCTCTCCCAGCATCATTACCTCATCCTTCCCTATCTCCTCCCTGTGCCTGCATCCTACCGCAGCCCTCCTCCAGTCCCCTCCTCGTGACGGTAAACCGGGGGCATACGCTGCAGCAGCTCGCTCCGCCAGTCCACCGCAGAGCTGCTGCTATTTACTCCTCGGAAGGAAGCGATCGATGTTTTGCACACTTTCCAACTCTCATTTCAGATGCAGTATTTCCTGTGTGACTCATTTTCATCTGGCCCTGCTTCTCGCTACATATCGGACGACATTCTGCCGCTGAAGGGTGTGGAGAGTTATAGGAGGAGGGCCTATTTTGTTTTTGGGGACGTCAGGCGGAAAAAGCAGAGCAGTCACCGGCGTGTCGTCATGCATTTGAAAGCTGTCTCACACAATAATAATCTATTTGATTGATTGTTTTTCCGTCCTTTTTAACGGAGGCGGAGGGCAACTGGTTTAATTAAAGCCTCGTCTCGGGAGAGGTTCGGGGGGTGTCAGCCTCCTGGAAGTAAAGGGACGTCTCTGGATCAAATAACGCGGAAGAACGGCACAAATAACGGGCGGGTAATTGACGGGATGATCAAACGGGATTTCCAGCTTGATTACCAATGAGGATGACGAGGGCATTTCGGGGAATATAGGCTTTTCTTGACATATTATGCAAAGAACATTGCGACTGTTCAAATGACGGGCGCTAATTGATGGAACGATCCTAGGGGGGCTTTTATTTTTGCAATGAGACAGGACCGGTTCGTCGCCGCGGGTCGGAGGTCGGTGAGGGGGGTGAAACAGCGGCAGGGCTCCTCGGGAGGTGTCGGCAACATCATCAGCAATGTGTTGAAGAAGCGGAACGGGATCTCCCGGAGTGCGCCCCGGCTGCTCTGCACGTTAGAGCCAGGTGAATGGGGCCGTTGGGGCTCCGTGTCCGGACGAACGTGGTGTTAAAAAGAGACTCTTATTTGCTGGTGACCATTGCGTGTTCTTGTCGAGTCCCTCAATCTCAGGGATATGGGTGCTAGCTTTCGTGACTGTGATGCACCGAGTGAACTTGCTCCTCAATAGGAAACCAACCTAGATTTACCATGAAGGACTGGTTCTGGCCAAACCGTTCGTTATACAAATATCACAGAGACATTTCAAAGGTACTCACAGTTGCACGAGGGTTTCAGACAGAGATACGGGATGGTTTGACAGCTCGGCGTTGCTAATAAACATTTTAAATATTTCTTATAAACTGGTCAACACGCGTTATTTTTTTCCGTAGCCGCATTTCTCGGAGACGCTCTCTGATTGGCCGACGCCTGTTTCTACACTGGTTAAGCTTAGGCACTCTTTCGAAGTTGGTTAAGGTTAGAGTTGTCTTAGAGCATGGCGATCGAACGCCAGGTAGTTTGCAGGCTGTTCGACGCGGAAATGGGCAAAGACACAGCTCGTCACGCGATTGGGCAAACATGTCAGTGGCCAATCAGAGAGCGTCAGTCAGTGCCAATCAGAGAGTGTCTGCCAGAAATGCGGCTACGGAAAATAAATAACGCCGGTCAAACACTGCTCAGAACCATTCTATATATATCTATGCTCAGAACGGCATTATTTCCGGCGTTGGCTGCCTGGTGCGCCTGCGCATCATGCACCCAACGCCGGAAATAGTGTAGTATTGAGCAGTTTATAAAGAATATTTAAAATGTTTATTAGCAACGCCGAGCTGTCAAACCATCCCGTATCTCTGTCCGAAACCCTCGTGCAACTGTGAGTACCTTTGACATTTCTCTGTGATTCTTGTATAACGAACGGTTCGGCCAGAAACAGTCCTTCATGGTAAATCTAGGTTGGTTAACTATTGAGGAGCAAGTGACTGTGGATTCACTCGGTGCATCACAGTCACGAAAGGGGCTAGCCTCCGTGAGTGAACGGGTGAATCATCATGTGAGAGGCACAAGTTGTAAAAAGCGCTTTGGATAAAAGCTCTCTATATAAATGCAGCCCGTTTATAAAGCGCCGCCGTGCCGCTGTCCCGTTTGAATGTGGTGCTGAAAAGAACGATCTGGGGAAATCACTTTTTATTATTAGGCTATACTTTCACTTCTTGAAATATTCGACAATAACCTAATTTCGAATGGTTAATTGCTAATTAACCAATCATTCATGCAACCCTTCTTTTAACATAGACGGCTTTACGCCACTTGGAGTCTAAATGACCCACAGTAGTAACTCAATACAGTATGTAAAGCACATTCCGCCCACATGCTCGCTATTGCTTATTATGGGCTGTCCTGCCGTGTGCTCCGCGTTGTATCTGTCGTCGAAAGGGAAGGAGGAGGGCTGTCTGTCTGTGTTAATCCTTTACTAAAGCCCCGAGAGGGTAAACAGGAGAACAAAAGCAACCCCCAGTGAGTGAAAGACACATAATGGCGCAGGACAGCAGCACGGCAGAGACGGACGCGGCAGGTTAAACAATGATTTGATAATAAATAATACTTTGATTTGTACTACTTTGTTTCAGGAAATCCAGGTTTTGATTCTGTCGTTAGGATAAACTGCTGTGGCGAGGCGGACCTCTCTCTCTCTCTCTCTCTCTCTCTCTCTCTCTCTCTCTCTCTCTCTCAAGGGGGATACAAGTAGAGCGGTCTGGGACTTTGTCGAAGCGGCTTTCTTATAATGCTCAGATTTTAATTTCCGTTTCACCCCTGAGGGTTTGGCTTAATGAACATATTATATTAGGCAGTTTAATTGCCATGTTGTTTTGGTGAACTTGCTTTTCTGTAGAATCAGAACCACCCGGAAGAGGACAGCGACATATCCGCACAACAAAGCAGCGTCTCCGAATTTGGCAAAACTGCTTTTCCGAAGCATTGATACAACGATTTTTTACAATACGGCCCATGGCCTAGTAGTGTCACACGAAAATATCTTTTGCTGCAAGATATTGGGTTCCCCCCGAATTAGGATATCGACTATAGTCATTTCGTTTCAAAGCTCTGACATAAGGTTATTACTCTCATTCATCTTTTTTGGATTCTGTTCTTCTAATGTGAATTATCTTGGCCATTCATAATTGTGACCGAGCTGAAGGTAGTCAATGTGACATAAAGATTATAACCATACAACATTCTATGCAGGTGTGTGTGTGTGTCCAGTTCAGCCCCAGGGAGTGGGCCAGGTGCATTCTACCCATTTATGCGCATGCGCGCGTGCACGTGGCGTCATTAGCGTGCGTGCAGCCAATGTTGATGAATGAATGAAAACTTTATTTAACAGATTGCAGAATGGGTACAATACAGTACGGCTCAATACATACAATTGTTAAGTGGATGCAGACCTGAGAAAGACGTTTGTCTTGTTTCCATCAGGGTCCCCCATTTTCAATTCATATAGATGATGAGAGGAACGCAACTGTCAAAGGACTGGAAGCGGCAGGGAGCAGCCCATCAGAACAAATACAACTTCCAACAACTCAAAACAATGGATGTACAGAGTTTACAGAATGTAATACATGCATGCATTCTGTAAACTCTGTGCGTCAATTTTTAGGAGTTGTTGAATGGATCTTTTGTGATTTTCGGATGCCTTCATTTTGATGCCTTCTAGTCAAAGGGGCAGTGGATATCTTTGTAAAATGCCTGATGTAAACTGAGCTTTCATTCAGGTGTACTCTGTTTTTCTAGGAGTGGACACCAGGCTAAAGTTTACCATTGAACCACCGCTGGGCAAGAATGGATTTCAGCAGGTAAGTTGATTCCTTCATAGCAGTGTTTCTTAAAATATGGCCAGGGACGAGAGCCACACTGGGTCACTGGTCTGCCTACAGTATGCTGGATGGATGAATGAACTTATAGAGATAGACAAACATACATATATATTGGTATTTATGTACCATATATATATATATATATATATATATATATATATATATATATATATACCATAGATAGAAAGATACTATAGATAGATAGACAGATGGATAGATGTGATAGATAGATAGAAAGATGGATCGATGTGATAGATAGATAGATAGATAGAAATATGGATGGATAGATGTGATGGATATATGTGATGGATATTATGTGATGGATAGATACACCAGATCATCAACGGCAGCATTGTGAGGTTTACAGAGCAGAATACAATACCAGATTAAACCAAACTGATACAGTATGTGGACAATAGTAGATAAATGTATATGATGATGAAGGCATGATACGTATATGATGATGATGAAGCCATGATATATATACATATGCACTAGGCCTGGCCCCGACGGATTTGTATAGTCACCATTTGGGCTGTGGGGGTGCTTAATGTCTGAAGGAGTCGACTGAAGGCTTCTCGTCCTCTCCGAAAGCATGCAATTGGTCCACTGATGGATACATCTTGATACGTCTAGTGTGTGAAATCCTCTTTCAGTGCCTCTGTGCCAGTTTTCTTATATAGGCAGTTAGCCTCGCTGGTATGTGCGCCATTATTAGCGTTAGCCACGCTACTAGGCCTCTTTGCTTTTGGGAAGAATGATTAAAAAATTATAATAATAAAAAATAATAATAATCTTGTGTGTGTATATATATATATATATATATATATATATATATATATATATACAGTATTTTTTGCATTCGACTAAGAGGTTGGCAGTCAACTATGGCTCCTTTCGATCGATTAGTCGACTATTCGACGTGTCGAGGTCAGCCCTGATATGCACAGATAATACACGTTTGTTTGTAACAGATCTGGGTCCTGGCATGAGACTGAACATAATCGATTTGGGTCACAAGCTGAATATTAGACGTGAACTCATAATCACATTGAGGAGGAAACATTTCAGTGTGGCACCTCGCTTAAAAAAAATGACCAAGGACATGAAGTGTCATAGATGTGAAGCACTCATCGTGTCTCCCAGACTCTTTGATTGAACGTGACTGATGAATAGATGAAGGAATGAGTTAAGTGTGATTACTGCTCTATGAGGTGCTTGAAGCTTCACATCTAAAAACTGCAAGTTAGAATTGTTAGCATTCCATATTCAAACCAGTGGTACCCAAGCTAGCATAACCTGCTTCTAGAACCCCCCCCCCCCCCCCCCCCCCCCCCATAATGTCACATGTTCCATTTAAAGGAACACGCCAATATTATGAGAAATGTGCTTACCGTCTTCCCCAGAGTCAGACAAGAAGATGGATACCAATTTCCTCTGTGCATTCAGTAGAAAGTTAAATGACTGCAAGCTAGCCTAGCTTAGCACAAACGAATGGAAGCGGATATGGACCAGCTAGCCTAGCTTTTGGCATCCCAGAGCTTTAAGATAGGCTAGTGGGGGGAGCTCCCGTAGCTCACCGCATATCTCGGCGCTATTTCTGCGTCTGGGAAAACCGTGCTCGTCACGGATCTGGGGGACACAAGTTCGATTCCCGGACCCGCCGTCATTTCTCAGAATGTCTTCCCCTGCTCTACATCCCATTTCAACCTGTTTCTGTCGGTCATGCTTGACCAGAAAAAGCGATAAACGCTAAAAAAGAAAGTTTAAAAAAAATATATATATAGGCTAGTGGTCTGTAGCTTGCAGCTGGATAGCGTTCTACTGAACACACAATGAGGAAATTGGTATCTATCTTCTTGTCTGACTCTGGAAAAGACTGTAAGCGCATTTCCCATAATGTTGGTGTGTTCCTTTTGAGATACATTTTGGCCTTAAAAAAATATATATTTACTTTATCTTTTTCCGCCTTTTCTTTTTCCATCTTTCCCCCATCCCAATGTTAGTCGTTATGCCAATTCCCAATCCCCTACCTGGTCGTTGCATGCTCTGCCCCCTACCGTTGGTCTGGGAGGGCGGAGACTATCACATGCTTCCTCCCACTTCTTTTCACCTGGCAGCGCGGACTCTCACTTGGGGGAGTGTAACGTGTGGAAGGAGCACACTACCTCTCCCAGGACCCGACCTTGCTGTGCAGGCGCCCCGACCGATCTGTAGGAGTCGCTGTTTTACAACGACCAGGACCCACCCTCACCGGCTTTCCCACCCGCTAACACTGCCAATTGTGTTAGTATGGACGGTCGGCCAAGCCGGAGGCACCACAGCTGGATTCGATCCCACTGTCTCTGTGGTGGTAGACAGACGCTTAGTCCGCTGCGCTATCCGACCGCACCTCTTTTGGCCTTTTACATATACTGTCACATGATTAGTTATACTAACTGTACGGTACACTGGCATTTCATTTCATGTGTGTGTCTGTGTCTTGTCCCTACAGTGGTATGATGCCCTCAAGTCAGTGGCCAGACTCTCCACTGGTATTCCCAAGGAATGGAGGAAGAGGGTAAGTCAGCTCATCTTCATCCACTGCTGTTAAAGGAACTCGCCAACATTATGGAAAATGCACTTACCATCTTCTCTAGAGTCAGACGAGAAGATGGACACCAATTTCCTCTCCGTACATTAAGCAGAAAGCTATCCGACTGCAAGCAAGCCTAGCTTAGCACAAACACATGGAAGTGGATACTGACCAGCTAGCCTATTTGTTGGCCAAAAACACCTCTGCCAGAGTTTTAAGCTAGGCTAGTGGTTCGTAGCAGCTTCCATTAATTTGTGCTAGACTAGCTTGCAGCTTGCTACTGAACACACAGAAAGGAAATTGGCATCTTTCTTCTTGTCTGACTTGTACCCCATGGAATCCCAACCTGAGCGAGACATAAAGAGCAAAATGGACATTTTAGAGGCACCCGAGCTGTCTCTGTTTCTGACTAGCAGGATTCACCTGTGACCGTGTTCCTGTTGCTCTGATCCTCAGGTATGGCTGACACTGGCAGATCAGTATCTCCACAGCATCTCAATTGACTGGGAGAAGACACTTCGCTTTGCCTTTAACGAGCGCAGTAACCCAGACGATGACTCACTTGGCATCCAGATTGTCAAGGTAACGTGTGTGTGTGTGTGTGTGTGTGTGTGTGTGTGTGTGTGTGTGTGTGTGTGTGTGTGTGTGTGTGTGTGTGTGTGTGCGCACACAAGGGTGCTTTGAGTAGAGTACAGGGTGGTGTGTGTAGGGTGCTTTGGGTGGGAGATGAGGCGGGGGGGTGTCTAACCAAGCAGATGTTCTGAGTCAGCAGTATAGTCTTAATCAGGGGTGCAGTCGTAATATCGGAACTGCCTGGACGCCACGTGCACGCGCATGCGCATACATGTTCCCTTGCGTGCGCACAGAACAGATGATTATTATGCATAAATAGTAGGAAACATGTTTGTATAGGAAATTACTAGTTTTAGTTTAGTTTTTGTAAATATTGCCTTGAAATAGAGAAGCTGAAAAAGGTAGCAGGATGTAGCCTTCAATATATATAAAGAAATTATATTGTCAACAGATATGGTTGAAAAACAATGTTTTAAATGTAATTGTAGATACAATATTGTAGTTACAATTTCTTTAATTGAATTAACTTAAACTAGAAAAGTAAATACAAACTAAATTAACAATGTAACTTAGTTTACAGAAGGACAGTTTCCTTCTGAAGCACAACTTAATGCCTCATCCTTCCAGTCGGGACCATTTGTCACATAGTGAGAGCTCCACAGATCAAGCAAACCCCCACAGGGCTTGTATTTTGGTTTTGCACTTCTCGTTCTTTGTTATGTTATTGGTATCCTATTATTATGCAAAGTCTAGGGCAGGGGTTGCGGCTCTTTGCCCGTCAATGTGCGGCTCTTCCATCCAAAAAATAAAAATAAAAATGTATGTCACTCATTCCATAAGGACGTAGAATAAACATTAATTTTTTTTTTTAAATGGGCCATTTGCATGTTCTTGGTATCTGAATCTAGGGACATAATATGGATCAGTGTCAGAAATAGTGTGTCTGTTACTAGGCTTGAGTAAATTGTAATGAACCAAAGGAAAATATGAATTCTATTTAAAAAAAAATATAAAAATGATCTTTGACTGTGAATAACACCATGCTAAAATTGACCAGACCTGAAAAATCTAAGCAAATGAATAAAGGGAAGATGATTAAACAGAAGGTTTTGTAGATACAGTACTGAATTCTGCCATCTTTTTTATAATGTAAATTTCTCGTATTGCAACACAGTTTTTTGCAAGACATTCACAGAAAGGTAGAGAAACTAACTGCGTTCTGTTTTATGGCAATAACGTTCAGGTTTGTGGGAGATGATCCCAAAAAACAAGAGAAATAAAAAAGTAAATCCAGAAGTCACATGATTGACAGGGGCTGGTGTGAGCTGGGTAGGGTAGTTTTTCGAAATTCGAAAGCCCTGAGTCTCTCCCTTCAAAAGACTACACTCACTTTTGGCTGTGCCACTTCCTCCTGTCAATATGCGCCGGTTTCTGACTCAATGCCCTGAGATTTCTATAATCTTATATTTCACTAATAACAGTTAAAATAATTGGTAAACAAACATAATGCTGAAAATATACACTTTTACTGTATATCTCGGGCTTAAGAGGTTAACCCTGTGAGGCCCAAATAAAAAAGACATTAGCAAGTTCAGAGGCCAGAGGGTGAGACCTATAAACACATGAAGGGTGCCGTGACTGAAAAAAAGGTTGAGAAACGCTGGTATATGGTGTGGCTCTTTGTGGTACCACAGTAATTTTTGTGGCTCTTAGTCTCTGACTGGTTGGCCACCCCTGGTCTAGGTGATAGATAAGTGCCGTACTTGGCGCACGGCGCGACGAGTGAGTGAAAGTTGTGAAAGCATTTTTGTGTGCGCGTGCGTGCACATCCGTGCGCGTACTTCTGCTCAGAAGAAACTGCTAGGACGGCGTGGTACCACCACTGCATCACTGGTCTTAATAGAAGCTTCAGTAGTTTTCCTTGACATACAGTATATAAAAAAAAAACAGACCTGAAAGACTTCGGTGGCACAGAGGCCTGTTGTATATTGGAGTGTATTTTACATGCTGCATTAATACATACACAGAAAACAACACTGAACGTGGATACATGCACATAACATTATAGATAGCTAGCTCATATCCTGCATCGTTTTTTAACATGTATTAATTACGTTTTTAGAATTTAGAACTTCACTCTCTAATGGCCAGTAGCCATTGTGACATTAGAATATTAAATTCTCAAAATCTAATCACACTGGTCATCAACTTACAGAAAAGGAATTATGGTATATTATGAATTATGGTATAATGTTGTCATGGTCATGTCATGTCATGGTGACCAAAATGATGCCAATACCATCAGTATCTCAGTTTAAATCTATAATAATGTATAAACGTATAAAAGTGGTACCATGGTGATACATGACTTTTACCGTGGCAATACCATGGTCAATTATTCATACAATGGCCGGTACCATATTGTTTTTGTAAGGGATGTAATATCGCAGAACCTTCCATTAAGGCCAGTGTTGGGTGCAGGATGTTTGCTTATGGCTGTGCGTCAGGGAGCTTCTTATTCCGTCATGGAAAACATCCTGGCTGTTTTTTTTGCTCCTGAGTGATTCATGATAACAACTGAGTGGTTCCTGTTAACCACTCAAAGTCCATCTCTCCTCTTTCTCCTCTCTCTCTCTCTCTCTCTCTCTCTCTCTCTTCTCCCTCTTCTCTCTCTATTCTATCTATTCTCCTCTCTCTCTCTCTTCTCCCTCTTCTCTCTATTCTATCTATTCTCCCCTCTCTCTCTTCCCCTTTCTGTTCATCTCTCCTCTCCCCCCCTCTTCTTTCCCATCCTCTTCTTTTCTATCCTCTTCTCTATCTCTTTCCCTCCATCTTCTCTTCTCTCTCCACTCCTCTCTCTATCTTCCCATTTCTGTCGATATATTCCCCCCCCCCCTCTGTCTCTTTTTATCTCCTCTCTCTCTCTTCTTTTCTCTCCTCTTCTCTCACCACTCTTATTTTCTCTTCTCTCTATCTTCCTCTTTTCTTCTTCATTCTCTCTTTCTCCCCCGACTCCTGCCTCTCCTCTTGTCTCTCGGTCGGTTCCCTAGTATTGCATGTATTTTTTTTAAATACATATGAACTTGAATCAGTTGTCATGATACACCAGATAACAGAGTTCTGTGTTTCTTCACTCCCATCCTCAGGACCTGCACAGGACCGGATGCAGTTCATACTGTGGCCAGGAGGGGGAGCAGGACAGGGTGGTGCTGAAGAGAGTTCTGCTGGCCTACGCTCGCTGGAATAAGACCGTAGGATACTGTCAGGGGTTCAATGTTCTGGCTGCACTTATTCTGGAGGTGACCGAGGGCAACGAGAGTGATGCACTGAAGGTAAATACGGAGCACATCAATCATCCAGCGACGTAGACACACACACACACACACACACACACACACACACACACAGGTTAATACTCAGTGCATACTGCAGCGTAGCTACACACATAAAGGTTAATACTCAGTGCATAATTACTGCAGCGTAGCTACACACATAAAGGTTAATACCAAGGCCTCGTTAATCTGCCACCCAGGCATGCGCACACGTTTATAATTTATTTACACCCACATACAACTTAAAGGTAAAGGACACGGTGTGAACAGAGCGTGTGCAGAAAGCACGGTCTCCTCCATACGGTGCCGCTGAACAACTCCCTGCAGATAACCTGGTGAGACCAGCCATCTGTTATACGTTGCAGAGACGGCACGCACACACTGCCAGCTCCTGAAGCCCCAGTCATAAAAACAGTTTGTGGCTGGGGTGACTGCGGTCTCTGATAATGTTCTGGGTTTTCCTTCTGCACCTCTGTGTGAAGAGGTCATCCATGGCTGGCAGATCAGGCCTGGCGATGTGTTGTGCTGACTTCACCACCCTTTGCAGAGCCTTGCGGTCGGTGGCTGATTCTCTATCTCTCTCACTCTCACTCTCTCACTCTCTTGCTCTCTCGCTCTCTCTTGCTCTCGTTTCCCAGGTGATGATCTACCTGATAGACAAGGTTCTACCAGAGAGTTATTTTGCAAACAACCTGCGTGCTCTGTCAGTAGACATGGCTGTGTTTAGAGACCTGCTCCGTCTGAAGCTTCCCAGACTGTCCCAACACCTCCACCACCTCCAGAAGACAGCCAACAGAGAGGCCGGAGGTAGGGCTGGGTCTGTGGTGTCTAGTCCCCGGCTGTAACATGTTAACGTTTGGCTATGCTAGCTTCATATCACATTAACATGTTAACGTTAGCCTACGCTAGCTTCATATCACAGTAACATGTTAACGCTATGCTAGCTACATACACAGTAACATGTTAACATTTAGGCTATGCTAGCTTCATATCACAGTAACATGTTAACGTTGGCCTATGCTAGCTTCATATCACAGTAACATGTTAGCCTATGCTAGCTACATATCACAGTAACATGTTAAAGTTGGGCTACGCTAGCTACATATCACAGTAACATGTAATGTTATGCTACGCTAGCTACATATCACACTCACAGTAACATGTTAACGTTAGGCTACGCTAGCTACATATCACAGTAACATGTAATGTTATGCTATGCTAGCTATATCACAGTAACATGTAACGTTACGCCAGCTACATATCACAGTAATGCTATGTGAGCTACATGTAACGTTATGCTACGCTAGCTACATATCACAGTAACATGTTAACATTAGGCTACCCTAGCTACATATCACAGTAACATGTTAACGTTAGGCTACGCTAGCTACATATCACAGTAACATGTTAATGTTAGGCTACGCTAGCTACATATCACAGTAACATGTTAATGTTAGGCTATGCTAGCCACATATCACAGTAACATGTTAACGTTAGGCTACGCTAGCTACATATCACAGTAACATGTTAACGTTAGGCTACGCTAGCTACATATCACAGTAACATGTTAACGTTAGGCTATGCTAGCCACATATCACAGTAACATGTGCACGTTAGGCTACGCTAGCCACATATCACAGTAACATGTTAACGTTAGGCTACGCTAGCCACATATCACAGTAACATGTGAACGTTAGGCTACGCTAGCTACATATCACAGTAACTTGTTAACGTTAGGCTATGCTAGCCACATATCACAGTAACATGTGAACGTTAGGCTACGCTAGCTACGTATCATAGTAACATGTAATGTTACACTAAGCTTCCTCACAAATGTGTTTACTATCTCTCCCTCTCTCTCTCTCTCTCTCTCTCTCTCTCTTCCAGGCAGTTATGAACCTCCTCTGACCAACGTATTTACCATGCAGTGGTTCCTGACCATGTTTGCCACCTGTCTGCCTCCTCCCACCGTGCTCAAGATCTGGGACTCTGTGTTCTTTGAAGGGTCAGAGGTCCTGCTCAGGGTCGCCCTGGCCATCTGGGAACGACTGGGGGAGTGAGTAGATTGTCTTGTCAGGTCTCAGGATGGCCCTGGCTATCTGGGAATTACTAGGAGAGTGAGTAGATTGTCTTATAGGTGCGCAGGTCCTTATTCCATCCTGTGTTTGGGTTTTTAAAGTGGAAGTGATGGAATCAGGGCATCATCAGGGCAAATCTGTCCCTCACATCCCCTCTGACATACTATTGACTTGATGTTGCTTAACCTCTCTTTTGTCCTACCTCTCCTCTCTCTGTCCCCCTCTTCTATCTGCTCTCCTCTCTCTCTCTCTCTCTCTCTCTCTCTCTCTCTCTCTCTCTCTCTCTCTCTCTCTCTCTCTCTCTCTCTCTCTCTCTCAGGAGGATAGAGTATTGTCAGACAGCAGATGAGTTCTACAGCACCATGGGTCGTCTCACTCAGGAGATGTTGGAACACGACCTCATTCACCCCACTGACCTCATGCAGGTAATACACACACACACACACACACACACACACACACACACACACACACACACACACACACACACACACACACACACACACACACACACACACACACATAGATATATAGATATAAACTGAAATGTACCTATTTGGCAGAAACTACCTGTTGTACAAAACATCTTCTAACTGTCTCTCTCTGTCTCTGTCTCTCTCTCCCTCTCGTTCTCAGGAGGTTTACACCATGGCTATATTCCCCTTCCCCCAGCTTGCTGAACTCAGAGAGAAATACACCTATAATATCACACCCTTCCCTACCTCTAGCAAGTCCAATGGAAGGTTAGTGTTCTGCTCTGCTCCATTGACTGGTGTAAATGCAAATATGATATGCAAATATAGCCTTATCTAAAGCTAAAGCATGTAGGAGGATAGTGGTTGTAGTAGAGCAGTCGATAACAACTAGGAACAGAACAAAACACACACTCAAGCTAAAGAGTCACGATGAAATGCACATTTCTTTAACACATTCGCGGCCACTGGGATCCGTCTAATCTCACTCTATACGGCCAGTTTATCATAACAAGGTTTCATTGTGCGTGAGGCTGTTTGTAGAGCTAAATCTATACTTTATATTATTGCTATCTGTCCATTGTCATTGTCAATTGACACTATAAACCGTCCCTTCAATATGCCTTAAATAAATAATTTTTTCATCAATACGTTCCCATTTTATAGCGTTGTGAATATAAGCATTATATGGGATTGGTCTGGTATATTTCCTGGAAGGCGAGTTACAAGGCGCTAAGCTAATAACGTTAAATCGAATGGCGTTTCGGCTATAGATAAGCTAGAGTTAAAAATCGAAATGCATTTGATCGGTATCATGGTCCACCATGAATGCATGAAAGGGGGGGGCGGGGGACGTCGTTTCTGATTATTGATTACCAATAACGGCATTAGCCTCCGTAGCCTCATTCGCTGACCGGGTGGATGGCTATGAGAGCAAGGCCAGATTGGGCTGTAATTGATGTCAAATCGCTCTTACCTGTGGCCGGTTGGACTGCAAAAAGAATTTCCCAGTTATCGATCGCCATCTGGTAGATCCATATGTCCATTGGCTGATGCTATATTCCTTTACTGCATACTGAATTCAGCGTCCCAAAAACTATTCCAGGCGATCGGCTACACGCATAGCTATAGGCTAACAGGAAAGTCCATTCATGATAAAAAAAAAAACACCGGTTTGTAACGGGGAACACTGCATTATCGAGACAGCGCCCCTACGAGGATCTGGCCGGTAATGCACTTTTCCGAATTCCAAGAGTAGGGTAAATTTGCAGTGCCGCTCGTGACATTGAGTAGGATATTACAATGGAATCAAATCCAAAACAACCTTACCACGTATATATACGTGGTTGGCCGTCAAGCGTTGGATCCGAAACACGTATATACCGTAATTCCTCTAATAGTAACCCCGGCTTGTATTTGTTTCAACTGTAGCGGGTACCAGGCTTGTATTAGGAGGAGGCATGTATAAGAGAGAGGCCTATATTTCTAATTTTCAAACAGATCATAATGAATAAATCAACATTTTGTGTCAGTTTGAACCCAGTAAAATGTACTGGGTTCATTTATTGAAACCAAGTACTGTATGAAATAGTAAACAGTGCAATTACAGGTGGTCACTGGTCATTTCAACATTTTCAAAGTGAAAACAAGTAACTAGCTCAGTATGCAGCTCAGTATATTAGTAACCCGGCTTGTATTAGGAGGCCGGCTTATAATTGCTTAGCTCAAGAGCGCACCCGGCCATTAATAGAGACCCGGCTTGTATTTGAGACCCGGTTACTTTTAGAGGAATTACGGTATACGTGGTTGGCCCCGAATGTGTTAACACATTGACGGCCACGGGGATTAGACGATCCCCACTCTATACGGCCAGCATATCATAATAAGGTTTCATTGTGCGTGAGGCTGTTTGTAGAGCTAAATCTATACTTTATATTATTGCTATCTGTCCATTCTCATTGTCAATTGACACTATAAACCGTCCCTTCAATATGCCTTAAACAAATAATTTTTTCATCAATACGTTCCCATTTTATAGCGTCTTGAATATGAACGTTATAGCAGAATGTTCTGGGGTATTTCTTGGAACGCGAGATACAGGGCGCTAAGCTAATAACGTTCAATTGAATGGAGTTTTGGCCATAGACAAGCTAGAGATAAAAATCAAAATGCATTTGATCGGTATCATGGTCCACCATGAATGCATGAAAGGGGGGGGCGGGGGACGTCGTTTCTGATTATTGATTACCAATAACGGCATTAGCCTCCGTAGCCTCATTCGCTGACCGGGTGGATGGCTATGAGAGCAAGGCCAGATTGGGCTGTAATTGATGTCAAATCGCTCTTACCTGTGGCCGGTTGGACTGCAAAAAGAATTTCCCAGTTATCGATCGCCATCTGGTAGATCCATATGTCCATTGGCTGATGCTATATTCCTTTACTGCATACTGAATTCAGCGTCCCAAAAACTATTCCAGGCGATCGGCTACACGCATAGCTATAGGCTAACAGGAAAGTCCATTCATGATAAAAAAAAAAAAACACCGGTTTGTAACGGGGAACACTGCATTATCGAGACAGCGCCCCTACGAGGATCTGGCCGGTAATGCACTTTTCCGAATTCCAAGAGTAGGGTAAATCTGCAGTGCCGCTCGTGACATTGAGTAGGATATTACAATGGAATCAAATCCAAAACAACCTTACCACGTATATATACGTGGTTGGCCGTCAAATGTTGGATCCGAAACACGTATATACCGTAATTCCTCTAATAGTAACCCCGGCTTGTATTTGTTTCAACTGTAGCGGGTACCAGGCTTGTATTAGGAGGAGGCATGTATAAGAGAGAGGCCTATATTTCTAATTTTCAAACAGATCATAATGAATAAATCAACATTTTGTGTCAGTTTGAACCCAGTAAAATGTACTGGGTTCATTTATTGAAACCAAGTACTGTATGAAATAGTAAACAGTGCAATTACAGGTGGTCACTGGTCATTTCAACATTTTCAAAGTGAAAACAAGTAACTAGCTCAGTATGCAGCTCAGTATATTAGTAACCCGGCTTGTATTAGGAGGCCGGCTTATAATTGCTTAGCTCAAGAGCGCACCCGGCCATTAATAGAGACCCGGCTTGTATTTGAGACCCGGTTACTTTTAGAGGAATTACGGTATACGTGGTTGGCCCCGAATGTGTTAACACATTGACGGCCACGGGGATTAGACGATCCCCACTCTATACGGCCAGCATATCATAATAAGGTTTCATTGTGCGTGAGGCTGTTTGTAGAGCTAAATCTATACTTTATATTATTGCTATCTGTCCATTCTCATTGTCAATTGACACTATAAACCGTCCCTTCAATATGCCTTAAACAAATAATTTTTTCATCAATACGTTCCCATTTTATAGCGTCTTGAATATGAACGTTATAGCAGAATGTTCTGGGGTATTTCTTGGAACGCGAGATACAGGGCGCTAAGCTAATAACGTTCAATTGAATGGAGTTTTGGCCATAGACAAGCTAGAGATAAAAATCAAAATGCATTTGATCGGTATCATGGTCCACCATGAATGCATGACAGGGGGGGGGGGGGGGGGGATCGTCGTTTCTGATTATTGATTACCAATAACGGCATTAGCCTCAGTAGCCTAATTCGCTGACCGGGTGGATGGCTATGAGAGCAAGGCCCGATTGGGCTGTAATTGATGTCAAATAGCTCTTACCTGTGGCCGGTTGGACTGCAAAAAGGATTTCCCAGTTATCGATCGCCATCTGGTAGATCCATATGTCCATTGGCTGATGCTATAATCCTTTACTGCATACTGAATTCAGCGTCCCAAAAACTATTTCAGGCGATCGGCTACACGCATAGCTTTAGGCTAACAGAAAAATCCATTCATAAAAAAATAAAATAAAACACCGGTCTGTAACAGGGAACACTGCATTATCGAGACAGCGCCCCTAGGATCTGTCCGGTAATGCACTTTTCCGAATTCCAAGAGTAGGGTAAATCTGCAGTGCCGCTTGGTGACATTGAGTAGGATATTACAATGGAATAAAAGCCAAAACAACCTTACCACGTATATATACGTGGTTGGCCCTCAACCGTTGGATCCGAAACACGGACATGTCCGTGGTTGGCCCCGAATGTGTTAACGGAAGGTATGTTGACATATACCCAAAATGTTCAAGTTCAAGTTTGTTTATTATTTCTCACAACAAAATACAGAATACTTTATTTACGTTAGAGCTGTTGTTGTGAAAATGACGACTAAAGCCCTGATGTCTATCCTCCTGGATATCAACAGAATCGAGCCATTTCATATTATCCAATCTGCTACTCTGATTAGCCCATCAGTCACAGCTGCTTCAATGAGCCCATCAGTCACATCTAGCTGCTCTGAAATACTTCAGGAATGGGAGTAACTTCAGTTCATCCAAAAAGTACTTAAGTTATGTTAAAGTTAAGTTATACTTCTTTAGTCCCTGTGCATTTGACCCCTCCTAACCACTTGGGAGCAGTGGGCAGCCACAGGCTCCCAGAGGACCATCTCCAGTTGTAATGTCTGTACCTTGGTTAAAGGCAATGGCAGGAGCACCTACCTGATATAAATGTCTTGTGGACATGCGCTTGCACCAGCATGTTGTTTCAAGATATTAAAATGAGAAATCATTAGCATTTGTAATTATTACCAATGCAGGTGGAGGTCTATGGTTAACCCTTTGAGTGCCGTTAACACGTTTCTGGATCGTTATTTTTTTTTGTATCCACTTTTTCTCCCATTTTCTATATTTTCTCCCATCCCAATTTCGTATCATCCAATTCAACCCTCCCCTGTCACGAACGCTGTTTCTAGCCTCCCACAAGCCGGCTGCAATGTGGACTAAGTCATACATAGCACAAGTCCCCTCCGGTACTTGAGGTAACAGCAGTCGCATCTTTTCACCTGCGCAGCTCGATCTCTCAGTGGCGAGGAGTAACGCGTGGGAGGCTCACGCTGCCCCTGACACTTCCTGATTCTACTGCGCAGGCGCACCAACCGACCTGTAGGAGTCTCTGTCCACAACGCCCGATCCCCACCCATCAGTTTCCCACCCCCTAATACGGCCAATGTGTATTAGTATGAACGACCAGCTAAACTGAAAGCAATGTGGAGCGCTGGGCTCGAACAGGCAAGCCCAGCGTCTCCGTCATTCGTGGCGAGCGCCTTGCCCACTACGCCACGTAGCCGCCCCGGATCGTTATTTCTTTTATTCGCTATTTCCATTCATAATTCATCCTGCTATGCTGTAGGACTGTGTGGCACTCTGTCTGAGACCGCAACGGTCCGATACCGGCGCCTAATGCCTTGCGGCCGCTATTGCACTCCATTTGAAACGATGTGGTTTGTTTTCTCGGCCGAGCTGCAGCGTGCAGGCGGGGTCTAAACACTCCAGCAAGACAAGCGCTTATAGGGATGGCAATGACGAGGGTCCCCGCCCCCCCCCCCCCCGTTCATTTTCTTTGGTGGATAACATTGGACACACGATCGCGATCAGTATTTGGAATGGCGATCAGATAATTGGATTATTCTTTTTGCAGTACATCATAGACAAGGTAAGGACTATATATTATCAATCTTGCGTTGATCCGATTATTTTTTGCCCGCGATCGCAGCATGTGTGGTGTGTGTGTGGGCCGTGTCCCGTTGGTTGCGATCAAAGCACGGAGGGCCAGCTCCCCCCCCCCCCCCTTTCATGCATCGATGATGAAACATAATACCGATAATCTAGCGTTGATTTCAGAATGATTATTGATCAAGGCGAGGAGCGGCATGATTTATAGTGGAATGCAGTAAAGCGCTGTTTGGCGGAGTTTCCTGGGATTACACAGAATCACTCTAGAACTATACTCATATTCACCACGGTATAAAACTAAAATGTATGGATGAATTTTTTTTTGTTTTTTGCATGTTGACCGGAAGAAACTCACTGACAATCGACGTTGTTATTAGATCCATAGCTATAATATTTAATATAGTTTTAGCACCGGCATCTACCCCCATTGCATTACAGCGCTGGCACAAACAGCCATACGCCCACAGCGACCTCCGGCATCCAATGTGTTAAGAAGGAGGATACAGTGGCTCGGGAGGTAGAGCAGTCATCTTCATTTAATATAAAAGAAAAAAAGAAAAAGAAAAAAACAAACACTAACCTTCTTATGGTCTTATATCATCATGCACTCTTCCTAATATGCCTTTACT